>NC_084567.2:40392500-40592500 GCF_033978685.3 Nerophis lumbriciformis
GGTGAGGTACGGTGTGATATCGTCTTTTCTCTGATTTGTCTGCGTCAAGGTACTCGATGTCTGCCCTTGGCAGTCAGCAGGCCGGGTCTGGACACAAACACTGATACGAGACGACTCGCAATCCAAGATTGCAAGTTGTCCCTTTGCACGGATAGAAAAGCACAACTTCAGCACAATTGATAATAACTATAACAACGGCCTTTAAGCATAAGAGTTGTGTGCATACTTGCCAACCCTCCCGAATCTTCCGGGAGACTCCCGAAATTCAGCGCCTCTCCCGAAATCCTCCCGGGACAAATATTCTCCCGAAAATCTCCCGATTTTCAGCCGTAGCTGGAGGCCACGCCCCCTCCAGCTCCATGCGGACCTGAGTGAGGACCACAGGGTGACAAGAACTAAATCATCCAGACAAGAGATACATTGTATTATTATGTTTATCTTACCTATAAATAATTATATTTATTAATTTAAAAAAAACTAAATACATTTTTACTATATTTTGCTAAAAACAAAAAAATTTATTGTATTTTTATTTGTATTTTTTCTGACTCCTTATTACATCCAGCCATAGAATTATACATTAAAATAAACATATTGGAAATAATTAATTTTAAATGATCATAATAATTAATTTTAAAATGACCATATTTAATTATTAAAATAATTGCTTGTTTATCAACAACTTTAGCATTTTATTCATTACATTTTGAGGCTCTCAGAAGCCAAGTTATGTTATATCCCTTAAGATTTATTTATGCAAGTTTGAAGTATCAATTATCTAAACACAGTTTTGTTTGCATATTTTCAGGATGTATATATATATATATATATATATATATATATATATATATATATATATATATATATATATATATATATATATGTATATATATATATATATATATGTATGTATATGTATATGTATATGTATGTATATATATATATATATGTTTGAAATACTTGACTTGGTGAAATCTAGCTGTCAATATACTCCTCCCCTCTTAACCACGCCCCCGCCCTCAACCACGCCCCCCCCCTCAACCCCACCTCCCGAAATCGGAGGTCTCAAGGTTGGCAAGTATGGTTGTGTGATAACTTATACATAATTATTCTACCAATTTTGGTGTTGTTTACTTGTGTCATATTGCGGTCCACACGTATCTCTTATGTGTGACTGCCATCTACTGGTCACACTTATCATTACAGCATGTACCAAATAAAATAGCTTCGAGGTCGGTAAGCACAACCAGAATTGTTCCGTACATTAGGTTATAAGGCGCTACTGTCGAGTTTTAGATAGATAGATAGATAGATAGATAGATAGATAGATAGATAGATAGATAGATAGATAGATAGATAGATAGATAGATAGATAGGTCTTTATTGTCATTGCACAAGTACAATGAAACTTTGTTTTCAGCACAAACCCGTTCAAGATCGGACAAACAAACAGTGTACAGGGTTACAGAACAGGAACGCTGATGGGTCGCCATAAGGCGTCCCGTAAAAGATGGGGAAAAGGTAAAACGCTGGGGAAAAAGAGGAGTAAAAAAATACAATCTAGACTGGGCTCCTAAGGGGGCCTAGTCTGGAGTGGGAAAAAACCTCCATGCAATGCGCACATAAACACGTTACATTTAATCACGACAAACTCGCAACAGAGGGGCGGGGAGTTGGGGCCCTGGAGGTCGACTGCTGCTATGAAGCGCTGCCAGCCGTCCATCACCCCGAGGAGAAACAAGCGGTGGTGAAGGCGTGGGGGTGTGTGTGCCCAATTGTCTCGGGTGTGATGATGTAAAGTTTTTTATAGACTGAGGCCGATCTGCAAAAGTTCGACTCCAGGTGTCGTTGAGGAGGGAGGGAGGTTAAAAAGCGTCCATCATTGAGGTGTCCTCGGGGGTGTTTTTCAGAACAGCCTGGTCCTGTTTCCACAGCGTCAAGGCCATTCGAGGGGGTCAAATCGTAGATTAGGATGTTTGTTTTCCGCGAGCAGACAAAACAATGACTTGTCTGTTCTATTCGTCCATGCTGGGTGCCCTCAAATTCTTTTTTTTTTTTTTTTTTTTTTTTTTTTTGTGTCCTGTCCAGCTTCTCAGGCAAATCATATAGTAGATGTAGATGCCCATGTCGGCTGTTCAGATTTACTTTACAAAAGAGAAGTGTAGGATACTTCTCTTGTTGCCTTATTTGTATTTGACTTTATTAAATGTATTTATATTATCATTTAGTGCAGCCGGGCCGGAGCAGGAGGGGATAGAAAGAGAAAAAAAAAGAAGACAGAGGGGGAAATTGTGGGGACAAGAGGGGGATTAGACAGAGAGACAAAAACAACAACAGCAAACAACAACAACAACAACAATAGAGCAACATCAGCAAATATGACATGTACAAATATGATGGTAAAAGTAATAGCAAATAAGCAGTTAGCGAAAAATAAAAAATAATACAGAAATGACAATGAGCATTATTACACTACAAATGGATCAATACAAATACCAATAGAAATAGCGCTATTGATAATGAGCAATACCAATAATTTACCTTTATTATCAACAATACAGTTGTTTAAATGCAACAATACATATACGTAATGATAACTTGAGATACGAAAGAATGCAGAAAAATGGAGGGGGAGAAAGAGAAGCAACCTACATTAACCTTGTAGATTGTTATAGTCACAATAGGTTAAGCTTTGTCAGTGTGCCATGTGTTACACCCAGTTTACCCTAGGGCAACAACGTTAATATATGTTTGATGAAACGTGATTATGTGCATGAGTGTAAGTATGCATATGTACTTGTATATGTACAGAATGTGTATATGTGAGGGTGCCCTCAAATTCAATTACATTTTCCTTTTCAGCAAGCTTCTCCATGATGTGATCCATTTTGCGCTTCTTGAGAAAAAATGAAAGGATTTAAAGTGCGCCTTATAGTAGTTTTTACAATAGTTATTGTTCAGGAAGTGGCCAAATTTTGTGTTTGAAATAAATCAAAGTAGCTGAATTATAATGATGACTTAGTAAAAGTCTATTTGCTGCTTTGTAGAATGTTTTTTTCCTGAGCAGTCTTGATGTCTTTGCAAGCCTCACCGTTAAAGATCCCAATTTGAAGCACAAGTGGAGATTTGTTGGAATGCTTTGCTGCCCTCCATTTTCAACTGTTTATAATACTTCTCTGTGTCTGCATATTTTCTCTGTGCACATTACTCATCAGAATAAAAAAAGGAACTATGAAAACCTCGACCAACTGTCCTATGACAACAAGCGAGGACCTAAGGTATATTTTGCATGGTCAATGCACGCCGCCCACCAACTCTCCAAACGTAGCAACTAGAAACCAGCCCCAACCGGTCACCGGCCGACCCAGAAATGCCCCCATCCCTCCTTCTTGGTAGCACGTGTTTTATTTTTTATTTTTTTTTTTATTTCTTTACTTTTTTAATTTGAGGAATCCCCCCTGTGGTTTACATGAAGAATGGTTTTGCTATGAAAACTCTTTTAATTTTTTTCAGCAAGGAAAAAAAAAAAGAAAGAAAAAAGATCAGCGAGCAGCGCCCTGGCTTTTGTCATTTTCATTTTGTCGTTCAAAAAAAAGGAATGCATGTCCTCTGAACTGTCACTCACACACAAACAGAGTTTGCAAGCCTTTTTCTTTGGAGAACCGGCAGTGTGGGACCCCAAAATGCTACTTCCTCCTGTTCTGTAGCACCTCCCCACTTTACAGAAGTTCTTTTTTTTTTGTCATTGAGGCAAAACGCCACTTTCTCACCCCCTTCACCCGTTTTTAGTTACTGGTTGCATTGACCTATTTCTTCCCCCCTACCTAACACATGCACGTCCTTTTTTTGAAGCCTTGATAACCCTCAGTTTGCATGCCAAACAAAGAAACAAAAAAAAAACAAAAATAAAAAAAGTTTTTGTACCTTTTTATAAATTCAGCCGGAATATCCCTCTGGATCGTTTTTTTTTTTTTTTTTTTTTACCCTACCGTTTTCAAACTATAATCGTCCAAGCTCAAACCAAGCAGGTAAAGAGACATCATGGTGTCTGAGGGAGGGGAAGTAGCTGGCTTGACCTTTCTTGTGCCCCCGATCACAGGCAGAGAAAGTCCTCCAGTTCAGCCAGGATACTAACTTAACGGCTCTGCTGCTGGAGGCCAAAGAACTGGAGGCTCGGGTCATCATCCTTTCCGCCAGGTGAGACTTTACCCAAAATGCAACATTCATTTCTCCCACACAGCGGCATTTAGACCAGGCCTGGGCAATTATTTCGACTCCGGGGCCAAATTTAGAGAAAAAAAATGTGTCTGGGGCCCGGTATATCTATTTTTAGGAACACTAATACTGAATGAGACACCCAGATTGCAAATTAGTTTCACCTACTCGCAGAGGTGGGTAGTAACGCGCTACATTTACTCCGTTACATCTACTTGAGTAACTTTTGGGATAAATTGTACTTCTAAGAGTAGTTTTAATGCAACTTACTTTTACTTTTACTTGAGTATATTTATAGAGAAGAAACGCTACTTTTACTCCGCTACTTTTATCTACATTCAGCTCGCTACTCGCTACTAATTTTTATCCATCTGTTAATGCACGCTTTGTTTGTTTTGGTCTGTCAGACAGACCTTCAAAGTGCCTGCGTTACTGGTGACGTTTCACTCCGTTCCACCAATCAGATGCAGTCACTGGTGACGTTGGACCAATCAAACAGAGCCAGGCGGTCACATGACCTGACTTAAACAAGTTGAAAAACTTATTGGGGTGTTACCATTTAGTGGTCAATTGTACGGAATATGTACTGTACTGTGCAATCTACTAATACAAGTTTCAATCAATCAATCAAAAGTGTGAAGGAAAAAAGACACTTTTTTATTTCAAACGTACATCCCGTCAAAAGCCTAAAGACTGACTGCACAGTTCCTGTCTTCACAATAAAAGTGCCGCTCCATCGCGCCTGCGCTTTCAAAATAAGAGTCTCCGAAAGCCAGCGCAAACAAGCTAGCAAGCTACGGAATTTTCCGCCAATGTATTTCTTGTAAAGTGTGTGAAAACGAATATGGAAGCTGGACAAATAAGATACCAAAAACCAACCACTTTCATGTGGTATTAGACAGAAAGGAGGAACTTTTTTTCTCCTGCATTTGAAAACGTGGACGTTAAGCACTGCTATCTGATTACAATCAATGCAAGTCATCACAATCAGGTAATACACCAACTTATATTCTTGTCTTCATGAAAGAAAGGAATCTATATGTGTTAAACATGCATGTATATTCATTAAAACACCTTTAACATGTAAACAAAAACGGCAAAATAAATAAATATAAATGATATACTGTATATATCAATGAATATATATATATATATATATATATATATATATATATATATATATATATATATATATATATATATATATATATATATATGATATGTGTGTGTATGTTACTCATCAGTTACTCAGTACTTGAGTAGTTTTTTCACAACATACTTTTTACTTTTACTCAAGTAAATATTTGGGTGACTACTCATTACTTTTACTTGAGTAATAAATCTCTAAAGTAACAGTACTCTTACTTGAGTACAATTTCTGGCTACTCTACCCACCTCTGCCTACTCGGCACGCTCACCTGCTCCCGGGCACTAATCAGAGAGCTACTTATTCTCTATTCTCTATTATTTGCACTACGCAACAGTTAACGACGTCTACTTTTTGATTCCCATGCCTGTTGATTCATAGACAATAAATCATTTCCTTACCTGCGCTTTGCCTCCGGAGTTCCATCTGCATTTTGGGAGAACGATCCACGCAGTGAAATGCGGACCCCGTCATTACAGCAACATTTAGAGAAAAAAAAAGTGCAGTTCCCCTTTTATCCATTCCATAACTCAGCAGTTAGGGGAGAAAAATCCATAGATTAGCCGCACCTTTCTATAAGCCGCAGGGTTCAAAGCTTGGGAAAAAAGTAGTCCGAAATATAGTTTATCTGCAAAAATATGTTATCGGCCCAGGTTTATGTATAGGAAACAATGTAGTTACTGTCTGTTTAGCATTTTATTAATACTGTGTTTACTCATTCTTAATTACTTATTTTCTCTCTAAATTGTACTTCACCGGATCTTTTTGTTTAGTTTTTTGACTCCCTCAGTTTCTGTTTTGTGCACCCCTGGGTTGTTTTTGCCATGGGTGCAAATTAGTTTCACCTGCACGCTCACCTGCTACCGGGCACTAATCAGAGAGCTACTTATTCTCTATTCTCTATTATTTGCACTACGCAACAGTTAACGACGTCTACTTTTTGATTCCTATGCCTGTTGATTCATAGACAATAAATCATTTCCTTACCTGCACTTTGCCTCCGGAGTTCCATCTGCATTTTGGGAGAACGATCGACACAATCCCCGTCATTACAGCAACATTTAGAAAAAAAAAGTGCAGTTCCCCTTTAATCCATTCCATTACTCAGCAGTTAGGGGAGAAAAATCCATAGATTAGCCGCACCTTTCTATAAGCCGCAGGGTTCAAAGCTTGGGAAAAAAGTAGTCCGAAATATAGTTTATCTGCAAAAATATGTTATCGGCCCAGGTTTATGTATAGGAAACAACGTAGTTACTGTCTGTTTAGCATTTTATTAATACTGTGTTTACTCATTCTTAATGATTTACTTTCTCTCTAAATTGTACTTCACCGGATCTTTTTGTTTAGTTTTTTGATTCTCTCAGTTTCTGTTTTGTGCACCCCTGGGTTGTTTTTGCCATGAGTGCAAATTAGTTTCACCTGCTCGGCACGCTCACCTGCTCCCGGGCACTAATCAGAGAGCTACTTATTCTCTATTCTCTATTATTTGCACTACGCAACAGTTAACGACGTCTACTTTTTGATTCCTATGCCTGTTGATTCATAGACAATAATTCATTTCCTTACCTGCACTTTGCCTCCGGAGTTCCATCTGCATTTTGGGAGAACGATCCACGCAGTAAAATGCGGACCCCGTCATTACAGCAACATTTAGAAAAAAAAAAGTGCAGTTCCCCTTTAATCCATTCCATTACTCAGCAGTTAGGGGAGAAAAATCAATAGATTAGCCGCACCTTTCTATAAGCCGCAGGGTTCAAAGCTTGGGAAAAAAGTAGTCCGAAATATAGTTTATCTGCAAAAATATGTTATCGGCCCAGGTTTATGTATAGGAAACAATGTAGTGACTGTCTGTTTAGCATTTTATTAATACTGTGTTTACTCATTCTTAATGACTTACTTTCTCTCTAAATTGTACTTCACCGGATCTTTTTGTTTAGTTTTTTGACTCCCTCAGCTCCTGTTTGTTTTGCCATGGGTGCAAATTAGTTTCACCTACCTCTGATTAGCAGCTCACCTGCTCCCGGTCAGTAATCAGAGAGCTACAAATTCCTGTTTTTCACCACACACTGTCTGTCTTTTTTTTTGTTTGCACTACGCAACAGTTAACGACGTCTACTTTTTGATTCTTATGCCTGTTGATTTATCAACAAATAATTTTCTTACCTGCACTTTGCCTTCCGGAGTTCCATCTGCATTTTGAGAGAACGATCCATGCAGTAAAATGCGACCCCGCAAAATTCTAAAAAAAAAAAAGTGCAGTTCTCCTTTAATCCATTCCATAACTCAGCAGTTAGGGGGAAAAAAATCCATAGATTAGCCGCACCTTTCTATAAGCCGCAGGGTTCAAAGCTTGGGAAAAAAGTAGTGGTTTATAGTCCGAAATTGTCATGACTTGGTCCTGGGTGTTTGCTTTTCCGGGATGCAACGGAAAGTTGGCACGGGCGAGACGGGAATGAAGGTACATGATTTATTTATTAACTATAAATTTAAAAAAAAGGATCAAACAAAAAGCGCGCACAGAGGCGGAGAATAAACTATGAAACCAAAAGACTATAGCAAAAAAGTACAAACGAAAGGCACGCACAATGGCGGAGAACAAACTCCATCCATCCATCCATCTTCTTCCGCTTTATCCGAGGTCGGGTCGCGGGGGCAGCAGCCTAAGCAGGGAAGCCCAGACTTCCCTCTCCCCAGCCACTTCATCCAGCTCCTCCCGGGGGACCCCGAGGCGCTCCCAAGCCAGCCGGGAGACATAGTCTTCCCAACGTGTCCTGGGTCTTCCCCGCGGCCTCCTACCGGTCGGACGTGCCCTAAACACCTCCCTAGGGAGGCGTTCGGGTGGCATCCTGACCAGATGCCCGAACCACCTCATCTGGCTCCTCTCCATGTGGAGGAGCAGCGGCTTTACTTTGAGCTCCTCCCGGATGGCAGAGCTTCTCACCCTATCTCTAAGGGAGAGCCCCGCCACTCGGCGGAGGAAACTCATTTCGGCCGCTTGTACCCGTGATCTTGTCCTTTCGGTCATAACCCAAAGCTCATGACCATAGGTGAGGATGGGAACGTAGATCGACCGGTAAATTGAGAGCTTTGCCTTCCGGCTCAGCTCCTTCTTCACCACAACGGACCGATACATCGTCCGCATTACTGAAGACGCCGTACCGATCCGCCTGTCGATCTCACGATCCACTCTTCCCTCACTCGTGAACAAGACTCCGAGGTACTTGAACTCCTCCACTTGGGGCAAAATCTCCTCCCCAACCCGGAGATGGCACTCCACACTTTTCCGGGCGAGAACCATGGACTCGGACTTGGAGGTGCTGATTCTCATCCCAGTCGCTTCACACTCAGCTGCGAACCGATCCAGTGAGAGCTGAAGATCCTGGCCAGATGAAGCCATCAGGACCACATCATCTGCAAAAAGCAGAGACCTAATCCTGCAGCCACCAAACCAGATCCCCTCAACGCCTTGACTGCGCCTAGAAATTCTGTCCATAAAAGTTATGAACAGAATCGGTGACAAAGGGCAGCCTTGGCGGAGTCCAACCCTCACTGGAAACGTGTCCGACTTACTACCGGCAATGCGGACCAAGCTCTGGCACTGATCATACAGGGAGCGGACTGCCACAATCAGACAGTCCGATACCCCATACTCTCTGAGCACTCCCCACAGGACTTCCCGAGGGACACGGTCGAATGCCTTCTCCAAGTCCACAAAACACATGTAGACTGGTTGGGCAAACTCCCATGCACCCGCAAGGACCCTGCCGAGAGTATAGAGCTGGTCCACAGTTCCACAACCAGGACGAAAACCACACTGTTCCTCCTGAATCCGAGGTTCGACTATCCGGCATAGCCTCCTCTCCAGTACACCTGAATAGACCTTACCGGGAAGGCTGAGGAGTGTGATCTCACGATAGTTAGAACACACCCTCCGGTTCCCCTTCTTAAAGAGAGGAACCACCACCCCGGTCTGCCAATCCAGTGGTACCGCCCCCGATGTCCACGCGATGGAGAACAAACTATGAAACCAAAAAGACTATAAACATGGAACAAAAACTTACTTGGCTTGGACAAAAATAGTTGCATGAAGAATGGACATGGAAAGAATGGACAGAGCATAAATGTGGTGAGGTCGTCAGAAAGACAAACTGAAAAACACTGAACTTAAATACTACAGACATGATTAACGAAAACAAGTGCGTGACTCAAGACGTGAAACAGGTGCGTGACGTGACAGGTGAAAACTAATGGGTTGCTATGGTGACAATCAAGAGTGCACAATGAGTCCAAACGTGGAACAGGTGAAACTAATGGGGTAATCATGGAAACAAGACAAGGGAGTGAAAAGACAGAAACTAAAGAGTCCTAAAACTAAACAAAACACGACTTAAAACAAAACATGATTACACAGACATGACAGAAATATAGTTTATCTGCAAAAATATGTTATCGGCCCAGGTTTATGTATAGGAAACAATGTAGTTACTGTCTGTTTAGCATTTTATTAATACTGTATTTACTCATTCTTAATACTGGATCTTTTTGTTTTACTTAACTTTTTGCTCCTTGGTGTCTTTTGTCCCGTTGTGCCAGCGAGGAAGACGCCGCCGCCGTGTACAAGGCCGCCCGCTTCCTCAACATGACGGGCTCCGGCTACGTGTGGCTGGTGGGCGAGCGGGAGATGTCGGGTAAAGCGCTGAGCGAGGCGCCAGACGGTACGTCCATCACCCGGGCCGAAGCCTCTGGCAAACGCCCGAGTTAACCTCACTCGGAGGCCAGAGCGTAACAAACACACAGATTAGTGAGATTAAGCGTGGACGCGTTACATGATTCACCGTGGAACCAGTGTGTGTGATGGCTGAGCGTTTAAACGTTTAAGCACGGCGTGTTTAAAGGTTTAAATGTGTTGTGTTCAGTGCTCCTTCTTGTTTTTTTGTCTCTCCTGGCTTTTCATTATGCAATTCTGCCATATTAATGTCCTGGTTTCTAATGATCTATAAAGGAAGAGTTTTGCAACTGGTAGAATGGTAAGATTTTCCTGTTCATCATTTATTCAGTTTCTCTCACATTTAATCACAATGTGCTCACAAACACTGTCTCACTCCTACCTCTCAGATTCCCCCTGGGTGCGGGGGTCGGCAACCCAAAATGTTGAGATATTGGACCAAAAATACAAAAAAGCTAATTTGTCTGGAGCCGCAAAAAATTAAAAGTCTTATATACGTTTTATAAGGAAGGCAACACATGGTGTAAGTGTCTATATTAGCTATAATAGCCTACTATGAAAATGACTTTAAAAGTTTTATATAAGTGTTATAATGAAGGCCACACATGATGTAAGTGTCTATATTAGCTATAATAGCCTACTATGAAAATGACTTTAAAAGTTGTATATAAGTGTTATAATGAAGGCAACACATGACGTAAGTGTCTGTATTAGCTATAATAGCCTACTATCAAAATGACTTCAAAAGTCTTATATTAGTGTTATAATGAAGACAACACATAATGTAAGTGTCTATATTAGCTATAATAGCCTACTATCAAAATTACTTTAAAAGTCTTATATAAGTGTTAAAATGAAGACAACACATGATGTAAGTGTCTATATTAGCTATAATAGCCTACTATCAAAATTACTTTAAAAGTCTTATATTAGTGTTATAATGAAGACAACACATGACGTAAGTGTCTATATCAACTATATTAGCCAACTATCAAAATCACTTTAAAAGTTGTATATAAGTGTTATAATGAAGGCCACACATGACGTAAGTGTCTATATCAACTATATTAGCCTACTATCAAAATGACTTTAAAAGTTGTACATAAGTGTTATAATGAAGGCAACACATGATGTAAGTGTCTATATTAGCTATATTAGCCTACTATCAAAATTACTTTAAAAGTCGTATATAAGTGTTATAATGAAGACAACACATGATGTAAGTGTCTATATTAGCTATAATAGCCTACTATCAAGATTACTTTAAAAGTCTCATGTTAGTGTTATAATGAAAGCAACACATGACGTAAGTGTCTGTATTAGCTATATTAGCCTACTATCAAAATGACTTTAAAAGTTTTTTATAAGTGTTATAATGAAGGCAACACATGATGTAAGTGTCTATATTAGCCATAATAGCCTACTATCAAGATTACTTTAAAAGTCTTATATTAGTGTTATAATGAAAGCAACACATGACGTAAGTGTCTATATCAACTATATTAGCCTACTATCAAAATGACTTTAAAAGTTGTATATAAGTGTTATAATGAAGGCAACACATGATTTAAGTGTCTATATTAGCTATATTAGCCTACTATCAAAATGACTTTAAAAGTCTTATATAAGTGTTATAATGAAGGCAACACATGATGTAAGTGTCTATATTAGCCATAATAGCCTACTATCAAGATTACTTTAAAAGTCTTATATTAGTGTTATAATGAAAGCAACACATGACGTAAGTGTCTATATCAACTATATTAGCCTACTATCAAAATCACTTTAAAAGTTGTATATAAGTGTTATAATGAAGGCGACACATTATGTAAGTGTCTATATCAACTATATTAGCCTACTATCAAAATTACTTTAAAAGTATTATATAAGTTTAATAATGAAGGCAACACATGATGTAAGTGTCTATATTAACTATAGTAGCCTACTATCAAAATTACTTTAAATGTCTTATATAAGTGTTATAATGACGACAACACATGACGTAAATGTCTATATTAGCTATAATAGCCTACTATCAAAATGACTTTAAAAGTCTTGTGTAAGTGTTGAAATGAAGACAACACATGATGTAAGTGTCTATACTATCTCTATTAGCCTACTATCAAAATTACTTTAAAAGTCTTATATACGTTTATTAATGAAGGCAACACATTGGTGTAAGTGTCTATATTAGCAATAATTGCCTACTATCAAAATGACTTCAAAAGTCTTATATTAGTGCTATAATGAAGACAACACATGATGTAAGTGTCTATATTAACTATATTAGCCTACTATCAAAATGACTAAGTGTCGCAGGCTGATGCAAATCTTTGTTGACAGAAATGTTGAAATGTAATATTTATTCTACCCATATTTACAACATTAGAAACCATTAGTAAATCAGAGGCTACTTAGAAGCTCACCTTTGTGCATTCACGCACAGTATACAACTTTTGGTGGGCAAAATGAGACAAAAAAGGAGTGGAAGATTTTACATGTAAACAAACTGTTGCGTCACACAGTCCATACTATGGTGAGTTCAAGAACCGCCGAAATTAGTAGGACAAAACGATGTTCACCAACTAGTGAAGCATAAACATATTAAACAGTGGTAGTTCTAACAATTGGGAAGGTTTGTGTCGTGTTTGTCCTCAAACAAAAAACATACTAAAACAAAAAACGTATTTTTCGCCCCCATCTTTTTCCATTTTTAATCCTAATTTAAAAATGCTCCAGGGAGCCACTAGGGCGGCACTAAAGAGCCGCGGGTTGCTGACCCCCGCCTTAGTGCAAACAATTATTATTTCATTTTTTTTCCATTGTGTCCTCGTCTCTCTCACCTCCACTGCGGCTTCTTGCAGAAGTCGCTTGGACCTTTCTTGCAATCAGAAAACTTAGCTGAAGTTGGATTCCTGCTTTGTTTAGCCAGTACCAGTAACACAAGGATTAGTTTGCCTGACCACCTTCCCCCCCCCCCCCCCCTCCGTCCCCCAGTTAAGCATAACAGGAAAGGAATACATTCAAATCCAACTTCAAGGGACTCTTTACACATGCTGTAAAAAGGTCATCAGTCGCCAAAAAAACTAAAAAAACAGAACTGAAATATATTTATTTCTGTGGCTGCTGATGTGGACCTTTTTATTCAGGATGTCTAAACCGGAGGCCCTATAAGTTTTGGCCACACTTGGAGCATTGCAAAAGGATCCTAAGAGAGCAGCACTTTGCACGGACGAGTAATTGCCTCTTTTTTTTTTTGCGGGACTGGTCGTAGGTCTTATCGGCCTGCAGCTCATTAACGGGAAGAATGAGTCGGCTCACATCAATGACGCGGTGGCGGTGGTGGCGCAGTCCATCCAGGAGCTCTTTGAGAAGGAAAACATCACAGAGCCGCCAAAGGGATGTGTGGGCAACACCAACATCTGGAAAACAGGGCCTCTCTTCAAACGGTACACACATTTGTGGCATTTTCTTTCGTTTCTGCATTCATGATTACAGAAGAGTGTTCATTTACTAACAATAATAATGCTACTACTCGTCCGGGACGGGTACCACTTTTGTAGGTACAAATAATGCTACTACTCGTCCGGGACGGGTACCACTTTTGTAGGTACAACAGAATTCTGTGTGTACCAGGGGTCGGCAACCTTTACCAGTCAAAGAGCCATTTTGTCCAGTTTCACAAATTAAAGAAAACAATGGGAGCCACAAACATATTTTGAAATTTAAAATGAAATAACACTGCATACAAAGTTTTTTTCTTGCTTTGTGCTATGTATAAACTAGTGATGGGTCCGGCAACACCGATGCATCGGCGCATGCGTCGAGCTCATAGAGCAAAACCCTGTGTCGGTGCGCGTACCGCTTTTAGAAAGTCACGTGACCGACCATGAGCTGTTTTGGTCACGTGACCGATACGCGAACTGTGTCGCACTGACGCCTCCTCTGTGCCCTGTGAGCGGGTCTTTTTTACAGCCGGAGAAATAATAACTAAGAAAAATCGTCTAAAATGTAATACGTCGGAAAAACTTTTTTTTTTTTTTTTTTAATAAAAATGTGTAAAAAAATAAAATTAAAAAAATTCCCAGTCCACAATCATCCACAACACGTTCTCTTAGATTTCCATGTTATGATACATGTTCACATTATTTATTGACTGTATCTAAAAAAGATAAAAATATATTTTTATTTAAATGAAGATATGAAATAATCCTAAATGAAATACAATGACTTGGTTTATATTATTGTATATACTAGGGCAGGGGTCACCAACGCGGTGCCCGCGGTCACCAGGTAGCCCGTAAGGACCAAATCAGTCGCCCGCTCGCCTGTTCTAAAAATAGCTCAAAGAGCAGCACTTACCAGTGAGCTGCCTCTATTTTTTAAATTTGATTTATTTACTAGCAAGCTGGTCTCGCTTTGCTCGACATTTTTAATTCTAAAAGAGACAAAACTCAAATAGAATTTGAAAATCCAAGAAAATATTTTAAAGACTTGGTCTTCACTTGGAATAAGCGGTAGAAAATGGATGGATGGATGGGTCTTCACTTGTTTAAATAAATTCATTTATTTTTTACTTTGCTTCTTATTACTTTTAGAAATACAATTTTAGAGAAAAAAATACAACCTTAAAAATGATTTTAGGATTTTTAAACAAATATACCTTTTTACCTTTTAAATTTCTTCCTCTTCTTTCCTGACAATTTAAATCAATGTTCAAGTACATCTATTTATTTTTTATTGTAAAGAATAATAAATATTTTAGTTTCTGGTTTTTTGACGAAGAATATTTGTGAAATATTTCTTCAAACTTACTATGATTAAAATTCAAAAAAAATATTTTGGCAAATCTAGAAAATCTGTAAATTTAAATCTTATTTCAAAGTATTTTGAATTTCTTTTAAAATTTTTGTTCTGGAAAATCTAGAAGAAATACTGATTTGTCTTTGTTAGAAATATAGCTTGGTCCAATTTGTTAAATATTCTAACAAAGTGCAGATTGGATTTTAACCAATTTAAAACATGTCATCAAAATTCTAAAATGTATCTTAATCAGGAAAAATTACTAATGATGTTCCATAAATTCTTTTTTAATTTTTTCAAAAAGATTCAAATTAGCTAGTTTTTCTCTTCTTTTTGTCGGTTGAATTTTGAATTTTAAAGAGTCGAAATTGAAGATAAACTCTGTTTCAAAATTTTATTTTAATTTTTTTCGTGTTTTCTCCTCTTTTAAACCGTTGAATTAAGTGTTTTTTTCATCATTTATTCTCTACAAAAAACCTTCTGTAAAAGAAAAATAAATGTATGACGGAATGACAGACAGAAATACCAATTTTTTTATATATATAAATTTATTTATTTAGCTATTCTTGTTTAAATCACACGTACGTGTAACTTACAAATGACAATATATTTATTTATTTAAGTGTGTATCAAACTGGTAGCCCTTCGTATTAATCAGTACCCAAGAAGTAGTTTTTGGTTTCAAAAAGGTTGGTGACCCCTGTACTAGGGCATCAAATCAGTGTCAGTTGAGTCGGTCCATAGGTTGCCTGTAGGGATTTTTAATGTCCAGCAGATGTCAGTATTTAGTGACACAGTATCGACACAGTATCAATACAGTTTTGCAATGTGTCGAAACGCTTCATGACGCCTCATCAACCCATCACTACTATGTATAAACCAAGGGTCTCAGACACGCGGCCCACACCTTAATATGAAAATTGAATGTTAGTGCGGCCCGGGGGTTTTATATGATCGGCGCTTGACAGTGTCATACCATACAACCATCCCGATTGCCGTGATGGTACAACATTTGGCACCCACTACAACCAGCGTGCCAGTCTAGCCACACGATATATGGGGCTTCTGCTTGCCCACGTAAGTGACAGCAAGGCATACTTGGTCAACAACCACACAGGTTACACTGACGGTGGCGGTATAAAAAACTTTAACACTCTTACTAATAATGCGCCACACTGTGAACCCACACCAAACAAGAATGACAAACACATTTCAGGAGAACATCTGCACCGTAACACAACATAAACACAACAGAACAAATACCCAGAATCCAATGCAGCCCTAACTCTTGTCGGAGGCAGATATTTACATATATCTGAATTTAAGTTGTACTTCTTTCATTTCTTAGTCATATTTGAACACAGCTCGTGTTTTCCATTTATTCTCTTGATGCTCTGTCAGCAAGTATACTATGTGTGTAAACCTTGAGTTCTTTGGAATGTGTTTAGACTAGCATTTTGTTATGTCTACAGAGATGGGACGAGAGAGAGGTTTTTGGCGTTGGGAAGACAGACCATTTTGGGTGTGCGCGATAGAATGTTCGAGGGTTAGACTGGTCTCAATCAAAATGTATATTGGCAAAGCTTTGAGAATATACAACAAAATACCTATTCTGTCTCTGGTGGTTTTTCAACTCAGCTTTAAGTGTCGGAAAGAACTTGGGAGCGAATTGTGACTTGAATTCCCTGGGAGGAACAACTGGTCCAAAACGCAACACTCTTCAGGGCTACATTATACACCCCGCTACCAAACCCCGCCCACCTCAACCGACGCACAGAGGGGGCGGGGGGGTTGATGTGTGAGGGAGCAGGGTTGGGGTGGGGGCGGGGTTTGGTGGTAGCAGGGGTGTATAATGTAGCCCGGAAGAGTCAGGGCTGCATGGGATTCTGGGTATTTGTTCTGTTGTGTTTATGTTGTTCTCCCGAAATGTGTTTGTCATTCTTGTTTGGTTTTGGTTCAAAGTGTGGCGCATTATTAGTAAGAGTGTTAAAGTTGTTTTATATGGCCACTGTCAGTGTAACCTGTGTGGCTGTTGACCAAGTATGCCTTGCTGTCACTTTCGTGTGCAAGCAGAAAATGCATATAACAAGAGGCTGGGCTGGCACGCTGTTAAAACAGATTGTAAAGGGCGTTCAATGCTGTACCATCATGGCACTCCCTTATTATTATCGTAAGGGTGAAGATCGGAGAATGTTAATCCCGGGAGTTTTCTGCGGGAGGCACTGAAATTCGGAAGTCTCCCGGGAAAATCGGGGGGGTCGGCAAGTATGCGGCTCCGGAGCCGCGGGTTGCCGACCCCTGGTGTGTACCAACGGGTACCGAGTCACGTAAAATCAAACGGTACAATATTTCCATACCTTTGTTGCTCATGAATGATGTCAAGCTGATTGCCTCTAGGTCAGGCCTGGCCAATTATTTTGCCTCGGGGGGCCAAATTTAGAGAAAAAAATGTGTCTGGGGACCGGTATATCTATTTTTAGGAACACTAATACAAAACCTCACAATAATGACTGATTGAATGCTAAAAACGGGATGGAATTCAACATTTTTTTACTGAATGAGACACCCAAAATGTACATGAAAATAAAGAATTTGGGATTCACAATATTAACCATGAACGATAAAACACTGAATATTAACAATATATGAATGCCACACCCCCTTTCCATCGACATATTTTACAATCAAGCCAAACGCACAAAAAATGCAACAAACACAGCGAAATATGAACGCGAAGGGTAAAAAAAAAAAACAGCTACAATCTGACAATAATTAGCCCCAGCTGGGCAATCTACTCACCTGTCAGCTGGGCTTCCCTTATTATTATTGTAAGGGTGAAGATCGGAGAATGTTAATCCCGGGAGTTTTCTGCGGGAGGCACTGAAATTCGGAAGTCTCCCGGGAAAATCGGGGGGGTCGGCAAGTATGCGGCTGAGCCACATCAGAATGATCAAAGAGCCGCATGCGGCTCCGGAGCCGCGGGTTGCCGACCCCTGGTGTGTACCAACAGGTACCGAGTCACGTAAAATCAAACGGTACAATATTTCGATACCTTTGTTGCTCATGAATGATGTCAAGCTGATTGCCTCTAGGTCAGGCCTGGCCAATTATTTTGCCTCGGGGGGCCAAATTTAGAGAAAAAAATGTGTCTGGGGACCGGTATATCTATTTTTAGGAACACTAATACAAAACCTCACAATAATGACTGATTGAATGCTAAAAACGGGATGGAATTCAACATTTTTTTACTGAATGAGACACCCAAAATGTACATGAAAATAAAGAAATTGGGATTCACAATATTAACCATGAACGATAAAACACTGAATATTAACAATACATGAATGCCATACCCCCTTTCCATCGACATATTTTACAATCAAGCGAAACGCACAAAAAATGCAACAAACACAGCGAAATATGACCGCGAAGGGTAAAAAAAAAAACCCAGCTACAATCTGACAATAATTAGCCCCAGCTGGGCAATCTACTCACCTGTCAGCTGGGCTTCCCTTATTATTATTGTAAGGGTGAAGATCGGAGAATGTTAATCCCGGGAGTTTTCTGCGGGAGGCACTGAAATTCGGAAGTCTCCCGGGAAAATCGGGGGGGTCGGCAAGTATGCGGCTGAGCCACATCAGAATGATCAAAGAGCCGGATGCGGCTCCGGAGCCGCGGGTTGCCGACCCCTGGTGTGTACCAACAGGTACCGAGTCACGTAAAATCAAACGGTACAATATTTCGATACCTTTGTTGCTCATGAATGATGTCAAGCTGAGTGCCTCTAGGTCAGGACTGGCCAATTATTTTGCCTCGGGGGGGCCAAATTTAGAGAAAAAAATGTGTCTGGGGACCGGTATATCTATTTTTAGGAACACTAATACAAAACCTCACAATAATGACTGATTGAATGCTAAAAACGGTATGGAATTTAACATTTTTTTACTGAATGAGACACCCAAAATGTACATGAAAATAAAGAATTTGGGATTCACAATATTAACCATGAACGATAAAACACTGAATATTAACAATATATGAATGCCACACCCCCTTTCCATCGACATATTTTACAATCAAGCCAAACGCACAAAAAATGCAACAAACACAGCGAAATATGAACGCGAAGGGTAAAAAAAAAACCCAGCTACAATCTGACAATAATTAGCCCCAGCTGGGCAATCTACTCACCTGTCAGCTGGGCTTCCCTTATTATTATTGTAAGGGTGAAGATCGGAGAATGTTAATCCCGGGAGTTTTCTGCGGGAGGCACTGAAATTCGGAAGTCTCCCGGGAAAATCGGGGGGGGGGTCGGCAAGTATGCGGCTGAGCCACATCGGAATGATCAAAGAGCCGCATGCGGCTCCGGAGCCGCGGGTTGCCGACCCCTGGTGTGTACCAACGGGTACCGAGTCACGTAAAATCAAACGGTACAATATTTCGATACCTTTGTTGCTCATGAATGATGTCAAGCTGATTGCCTCTAGGTCAGGCCTGGCCAATTATTTTGCCTAGGGGGGCCTAATTTAGAGAAAAAATAGGAACACTAATACAAAACCTCACAATAATGACTGATTGAATGCTAAAAACGGTATGGAATTTAAATTTTTTTTACTGAATGAGACACCCAAAATGTACATGAAAATAAAGAATTTGGGATTCACAATATTACCATGAACAATAAAACACTGAATATTAACAATATATGAATGTCATACCCCCTTTCCATCGACATATTTTACAATCAAGCGAAACGCACAAAAAATGCAACAAACACAGCGAAATATGACCGCGAAGGGTAAAAAAAAAAACCCAGCTACAATCTGACAATAATTAGCCCCAGCTGGGCAATCTACTCACCTGTCAGCTGGGCTTCCTTTATTATTATTGTAAGGGTGAAGATCGGAGAATGTTAATCCCGGGAGTTTTCTGCGGGAGGCACTGAAATTCGGAAGTCTCCCGGGAAAATCGGGGGGGTCGGCAAGTATGCGGCTGAGCCACATCAGAATGATCAAAGAGTCGCATGCGGCTCCGGAGCCGCGGGTTGCCGACCCCTGGTGTGTACCAACAGGTACCGAGTCACGTAAAATCAAACGGTACAATATTTCGATACCTTTGTTGCTCATGAATGATGCCAAGCTGATTGCCTCTAGGTCAGGCCTGGCCAATTATTTTGCCTCGGGGGGCCAAATTTAGAGAAAAAAATGTGTCTGTCTATTTTTAGGAACACTAATACAAAACCTCACAATAATGACTGATTGAATGCTAAAAACGGGATGGAATTTAACATTTTTTTACTGAATGAGACACCCAAAATGTACATGAAAATAAAGAATTTGGGATTCACAATATTAACCATGAACGATAAAACACTGAATATTAACAATATATGAATGCCACACCCCCTTTCCATCGACATATTTTACAATCAAGCCAAACGCACAAAAAATGCAACAAACACAGCGAAATATGAACGCGAAGGGTAAAAAAAAAAAACAGCTACAATCTGACAATAATTAGCCCCAGCTGGGCAATCTACTCACCTGTCAGCTGGGCTTCGAAGCCGGGCCATACACACTCCTTTCCCGCAACAGGCGCGCCAACCACGCCCCCCTCCACAGTTGGTAAAAAAAAAAAAACACTTTGTAGGACTCAACAAAAGCCTATTCGACTTAATGGCAAGAACTACTTCCCGGCGACAGCAACATACTGAGGACAAACTGAAATAAATGCAAACTTGTAAATGGGTCTCAGAAGAATAGTTATCACTATCAGCTCATTGTTACATTTCAAATAAAATAAATTATATTCATTATTATCCTTCCATTTTCTACCGCTTGTCCCTTTTTGGGGTGGCGGGGGGTGCTGGAGCCTATCTCAGCTGCATTATTATAAAAGTTTATATTCATTACCTCATAAACACACAAACTGGTACTGCTTGAATATTGGTATTGATTCCCAGGTACCGGTAATTGATACTTTATCGATTCAAATACAAAAGTTACAGTACCTATTCCTATCTATTACTATTTTACTAATACAATATAGTAGGTACGAATATAACGAATAAACATAATGTTTTTTTTAGGGCTGTCACATGGGATAAATCACAATCAATCACAATTATTCAGACACGCATTTTGATTAATTGTGATTAATTGCTGCAAATTGCTTGTTGCATTATTGGAAATAACTTTAAAAAAAGACCCCAAATTTTGACAAAAATTACATTTCATTGTCAGAATGTCATACGGGGGGGAAAAAAGAATGTTCTCTGTAATGCACGTAAAAAAAAAATTTTTTTAAAGGGTTTTATCTACTTCTCCTTTGCTTGCCACAGAGTGCTGATGTCATCTAAATACCCAGAGGGCCTCACGGGACGCGTGGAGTTCAACGACGACGGCGACAGGAAGTACGCCCACTACAGTATTCTCAACTACCAGAAGAGTCGACTCATTCAAGTTGGCGTTTATAACGGGACACAGGTGAGAAAAGCTCTTTGCTAGCAATGCACGGTTACACAATGCGTTGTCTGCAACACAAATATAAACATGAGTGTTGTGGTGTTTCAATCATACTTGCCAACCTTGAGACCTCCGATTTCGGGAGGTGTGGGGAGGGGGGTGGGCGTCGTCGGGGTGGGGCGGGGGCGTGGTTAAGAGGGGAGGAGTATATTTACAGCTAGAATTCACCAAGTCAAGTATTTCATATATATATATACATATATATATATCTAAGAAATACTTGACTTTCAGTGAATTCTAGTTATATATATATATATATATATATATATATATATATATACATATATATATATATATATATATATATATATATTTATTTTTTTTATTTTTATTTTTTATTATTATTATTTTTTTTAATTATATATATATATATATATATATATATATATATATATGTATATATAAATAAAAGAAATACTTGAATTTCAGTGTTCATTTATTTACACATATACACACACATAACACTCATCTACTCATTGTTGAGTTAAGGGTTGAATTGTCCATCCTTGTTCTATTCTCTGTCACTATTTTTCTAACCATGCTGAACACCCTCTCTGATGATGCATTGCTGTGTGGCACGCACAAAAGTGCTTTCATCAAATGCATTAGAGACTGGAATCTTCCATCTCTCCCTAGCATGGCCCAAAACGGGTCAATCTTTGCTTCCTGAGGAAGATCTTCAGTGCCAAGCACGTGGTAGTCCACTACTTCTTCCTGGAGGCTATCCAGGTCCAATCGCAGCTGCGGCTTGGAACTTACAAGCTGTTATGAGAGTAGCGTATGTGTGTGTGTGGCCCTTTAATAGGTGAGCATGTGAGGTGAGTGACGTCAGTGAGTGTGTGGGCGAGAGAAGAGAGGGAGCGGTAGAGTGAGTGCGGGCGGGGACTAGTTTGTTTTGTGTTGGATTGGCTGTGTGCAAGCAATCAATAAAGCAAGATTTGCAACTAATCGCCGGACTCAGGCAGGAAAGGTGCAACAAAGCGTATTTCTTCATCTTACTCGTCGTCGGCGTCGCCATGGCTGTATCTTCCTCGTTCTTCTGCATCGTCTCCTTGTTGTGTGTGCAGTTGTGCACTGCACTCTCTAAAAGCCGTATATGTTATTGATGTTATAGATGGCAGTATTGTCCTGTTTAAGAGTGTCACAACATTGCTGTTTACGGCAGACGAACTGCTTTACGGTAGACAAAAAACGTGACTGCTGTTGTTGTGTGTTGTTGCCGCGCTGGGAGGACGTTAATGAAACTGCCTAACAATAAACCCACATAAGAAACCAAGAACTCGTCCTCGATCATTCTACAGTTATAACGTGATTGGGCAGGGACACTGTTTATATCGTAGGAAAGCGGACTCAGGCCCGCCTGAATTTCGGGAGATTTTCGGGAGAAAATTTGTCCTGGGAGGTTTTCGGGAGAGGCGCTGAATTTCGGGAGTCTCCCTGAAAATCCGGGAGGGTTGGCAAGTATGGTTTCAATGAACTGGAATCCAGTGTGCTGTGGAGCCCGATTGTAGTGAATCACACCTGAGACATCATAAATTAATCCAATCTTTAACGGACACGTGAAAGTAAACAATGTGACAAACAACATTTTACAGCAAAGATTTGATTAATTTATGATGTCTCAGGTGTGATTCACTACAATCGGGCCACACAGCACACTAGATTCCAGTTTATTGAAATACCACAACACTGGATATTGTTCAGATAAGTTAAGTTTAATGGGGAACATTATCACCAGACCTATGTAAGCGTCAATATATACCTTGATGTTGCAGAAAAAAGACCATATATTTTTTTAACCGATTTCCGAACTCTAAATGGGTGAATTTTGGCGAATTAAACGCCTTTCTAATATTCGCTCTCGGAGCGATGACGTCACATTGTGACGTCACATCTGGAAGCAATCCGCCATTTTCTCAAACATCGTGTTATGATCCGCTGCCCGGATCATATTTCTGTTTGGGTTTTCTGTTAGTCTTGGACTCATTTTGTTCCTGTCTGTGTACCTTTGAGTTGGTTACCATAGTTACATATTAATTCCACCTGCCGCTTGTGTTTCTGACACGCACCTGTTGTAATCACAGACGCTATTTAAGCCCACCTTTGTTCATCACTCGTTCTGCTTTCTTAGTTTTTGCATCACGCGACTGCCACGTAAGTTCGTTCTTGTTTCCTAGACTCAGCTAAGTTCCATAGTTTGTGCTAAGTGTTAGCCTTAGCTTCCAGTGCGTTCGGCACCTCTTCCTGTCGGTTTGTTTTCTGTTTTGTACCAGTTGTGTTATTTTTATTATTAAATCAAGTTATTACCTGCAAGTCCTGTCCGGATTCGTCCCTTGCATCTTGGGAGAACAAACCCCCGCATCACACCGAGTCAAATCAGCTGTTATTTTCCGTTTTTTTTCGACTGTTTTCCGTACCTTGGAGACATCAAGCCTCGTCGGTGTGTTGTCGGAGGGTGTAACAACACGAACAGGGACGGATTCAAGTTGCACCAGTGGCCCAAAGATGCGAAAGTGGCAAGAAATTGGATGTTTGTTCCGCACACTTTACCGACGAAAGCTATGCTACGACAGAGATGGCAAGAATGTGTGGATATCCTGCGACACTCAAAGCAGATGCATTTCCAACCATAAAGTCAAAGAAATCTGCCGCCAGACCCCCATTGAATCTGCCGGAGTGTGTGAGCAATTCAGGGACAAAGGACCTCGGTAGCACGGCAAGCAATGGCGGCAGTTTGTTCCCGCAGACGAGCGAGCTAAACCCTCTGGATGTCTTGGCTCACACCGTCCCTTATGCCACCAAAGATGATCAAGAGAAGAATATCGACCCTAGCTTCCCTGGCCTGCTGACATCAACTCCAAAACTGGACAGATCAGCTTTCAGGAAAAGAGCGCGGATGAGGGTATGTCTACAGAATATATTAATTGATGAAAATTGGGCTGTCTGCACTCTCAAAGTGCATGTTGTTGCCAAATGTATTTAATATGCTGTAAACCTTGTTCATAGTTGTTAGTTTCCTTTCATGCCAAACAAACACATACCAATCGTTGGTTAGAAGGCGATCGCCGAATTCGTCCTCGCTTTCTCCCGTGTCGCTGGCTGTCGTGTCGTTTTCGTCGGTTTCGCTTGCATACGGTTCAAATCGATATGGCTCAATAGCTTCAGTTTCTTCTTCAATTTCGTTTTCGCTACCTGCCTCCACACTACAACCATCCGTTTCAATACATGCGTAATCTGTTGAATCGCTTAAGCCGCTGAAATCCGAGTCTGAATCCGAGCTAATGTCGCTATAGTTTGCTGTTCTATCCGCCATGTTTGTTTGTGTTGGCATCACTATGTGACGTCACAGGAAAATGGACGGGTGTATATAACGATGGTTAAAATCAGGCACTTTGAAGCTTTTTTTAGGGATATTGCGTGATGGGTAAAATTTTGAAAAAAACTTCGAAAAATATAATAAGCCACTGGGAACTGATTTTTAATGGTTTTAACCATTCTGAAATTGTGATAATGTTCCCCTTTAAGAACTTGCACTCAAAGCAACACTGGAGGTGACTATGACACACAATGGTCTTAAACAACCATTGTGTGTGTGTGGACAAGGATAAGGTTAGATGGGATTCACCCTGGATAACCTTAGGATAGGACAGGATAGGATAGGTCTTTATTGTCATTGCACAAGTACAACAAAACTTTGTTTTCAGCACAAACCCGTTCAAGATTAGACAAACAAACAGTGTACAGGGTTACAAAACAGGAACGCTAATGGGTCGCCACAAGGTGCCCCGTAAAAGATGGGAAAAAGGTCAACGCTGGGGAAGGATGAGCAAAAAAATACAATCTAGAGTGGGAAAAAACCTCCATAGCAAAGCACATATACATATTACAACGTACATCACGAGATATCTAGCAACAGAGGGGAGGGAGTGGGGGGGCCATGGTGGCAGGCTGCAGCTCTGAGGCGCTGCCCATCCTTCCATCACCCCTATGGGATTTGCGTCAAGGGCGTTGGATTGGGGGTGGGGCTTAGCCGGCTTAGTGTAGAACGGGGCCTGAGCATGCACATTGTGTGTGTGTGGACAAGGATAAGGTTAGGTGGGATTTACCCTGGATAACCTTAGGGTATGATAGGGTAGGTCTTTGTTTTCAGCACAAACCCGTTCAAGACTAGACAAACAAACAGTGTACAGGGTTACAGAACAGGAACGCAAATGGGTCGCCACAAGGCGCCCCGTAAAAGATGGGAGAAAGGTAAACGCTGGGGAAGGATGAGTAAAAAATACAATCTAGACTGGCTTAGGAGCCCTCCATAGCAAAGCACATATACATATTACAACGTACATCTCGAGATATCTAGCAACAGGTGTAAAAGAAAGTGCATCTCTACCCTCCTTCAAAACCGCACTAAAAGAACACCTCCAGGCAACTACAACCCTAGACTAACACCTCCCCGGATTGTAAATAATCAAATGTAAATAATCAAATGTATATACTTGTTCTTATGCTTTCTGAGCTCACTATGTTCACTGCTCGCTGTACATATCCTACCAAGTCAGACCTACACTGTTTCAATGTCCATTTCTCTGATGATATAATTGTTGATGACTGAAGTGCTGGTATCTCCTAACCCCCTCCACATCCCACCCCCCGGATTGTAAATAATGTAAATAATTCAATGTATATACTCTGATGATTAACTCGTGTGGTGACTGTATTATGCCGGGAGTATATATCTATACCATGAATTGACCCCGACTTAAACAAGTTGAAAAACTTATTGGGGTGTTACCATTTAATGGTCAATTGTACGGAATATGTACTGTACTGTGCAATCTACTAATAAATAATCTCAATCAATCAATGAAAGACAGAGGGGAGGGAGTGGGGGGGCCATGGTGGCAGGCCGCAGCTCTCAGGCGCTGCCCATCCTTCCATCACTCCTATGGGATTTGCGTCGAGGGCGTTGGATTGGGGGGTGGGGCTTAGCCTGGGCCTGGGCATGTGCGGTTTTTGCTTGGTGGTTGAGGAAGAATTTTGCCATCAATCCCACATGGGTGCTCGGCATTGTCCGCATACTTGCCAACCTTGAGACCTCCGAATTCGGGAGATGGGGGGGGGTTCGGTGTATATATTTTCAAGTATTTCTTATATATATATATATGTATATTAATAGTCTGTTCATGAATGATTATATCCGTTCGGCCACCGTGTTCTATGGAGAAGTCTGATCTACAAAATGTGCAGGCAGCATACCCCTTCCCCTTCCAGCTGTCCTGGATGAACTGAAATCATTTTTTTCCAATCATTTTGGAAATTGCAAGTGTACTTCTTCTTCTTATTCGTCATCGCCATGTCTCTTCTTCGTTCTTCTGCTTAGTCTCTGTTATGTTTTCGGACATTACTACTTGCCGTAGTTTTGAAGCAATGCATGATGGTAATCCGGATGTTGTGTGGCAGTGTATTAACGGGCCGGCTGGAATAAACACACGCTGAGAAATAGCTCCGTGCCTGCCTACTTTATGGGTTATCGACAGAGGTGGGTAGTAACGCGCTACATTTACTCCGTTACATCTACTTGAGTAACTTTTGGGATAAATTGTACTTCTAAGAGTAGTTTTAATGCAACATACTTTTACTTAAGTATATTTATAGAGAAGGAACGCTACTTTTACTCCGCTACTTTTACTCCGCTACTTTTACTCCGCTACTTTTACTCCGCTACTTTTACTCCGCTACTTTTATCTACATTCAGCTCGCTACTCCCTACTAATTTTTATCGATCTGTTAATGCACGCTTTGTTTGTTTTGGTCTGTCAGACAGACCTTCAAAGTGCCTGCCTTACTGGTGACGTTTCACTTCGTTCCACCAATCAGATGCAGTCACTGGTGACGTTGGACCAATCAAACAGAGCCAGGTGGTCACATGACCTGACTTAAACAAGTTGAAAAACTTATTGGGGTGTTACCATTTAGTGGTCAATTGTACGGAATATGTACTGTACTGTGCAATCTACTAATAAAAGTTCCAATCAATCAATCAAAAGTGTGAAGGAAAAAAGATACTTTTTTATTTCAACCGTACATCCCGTCAAAAGCCTAAAGACTGACCGCACATGAGGACGTTCCTGTCTTCACAATAAAAGTGCCGCTCCATCGCGCCTGCGCTTTCAAAATAAGAGTCTCCGAAAGCCAGCGCAAACAAGCTCGCAAGCTACGGAGTTTGACGCCAATATATTTCTTATAAAGTGTATAAAAACGAATATGGAAGCTGGACAAATAAGATGCCAAAAACCCACCACTTTCATGTGGTAATAGACAGAAAGAAGGAACTTTTCTTCTCCTCCATTTGAAAACGTGGACGTTATCATCACTACTGTCTGATTACAATCAATGCAAGTCATCAGAATCAGGTAATACACCAACTTATATTCTAGACTTCATGAAAGAAAGGAATCTATATGTTAAACATGCATGTATATTCATTAAAACACCTTTAACATGTAAACAAAAACAGCAAAATAAATACATATAAATGATATACTGTATATATCAATGTATATAGGCCCTGCGATGAGGTGGCGACTTGTCCAGGGTGTACCCCGCCTTCCGCCCGATTGTAGCTGAGATAGGCTCCAGCGCCCCCCGCGACCCCAAAGGGAATAAGCGGTAGAAAATGGATGGATGGATGGATCAATGTATATATATATATATATATATATATATGATATAAGTGTGTATGTTAAATAAATGGGTTGTACTTGTATAGCGCTTTTCTACCTTCAAGGTACTCAAAGCGCTTTGACACTACTTCCACATTTACCCATTCACACACACATTCACACACTGATGGAGGGAGCTGCCATGCAAGGCGCTAACCAGCACCCATCAGGAGCAAGGGTGAAGTGTCTTGCTCAGGACACAACGGACATGACGAGGTTGGTACTAGGTGGGGATTGAACCAGGGACCCTCGGGTCGCGCACGGCCATTCTTCCACTGCGCCACGCCGTCCCCACGCCGTTACTCATCAGTTACTCAGTACTTGAGTAGTTTTTTCACAACATACTTTTTACTTTTACTCAAGTAAATATTTGGGTGACTACTCCTTACTTTTACTTGAGTAATAAATCTCTAAAGTAACAGTACTCTTACTTGAGTACAATTTCTGGCTACTCTACCCACCTCTGGTTATCGATAAACCTATGGATAACGGAGACATATATAATAGTCTCCTTTTCAGGTGAGAGAGGACGCTAAAGGCAGTGCTTTTAAGGCACGCCCCCAATATTGTTGTCCGGGTGGAAATCGGGAGAAATTCGGGAGAATGGTTGCCCCGGGAGATTTTCGGGAGGGGCACTGAAATTCGGGAGTCTCCAGGGAAAATCGGGAGGGTTGGCAAGTATGATTGTCCGTGGGTGCTCGGGCCCCGACGCACCCACGGGATCGGCGCCTATGATCCCTACACATTGGCTTAGGACACAGAAGTCAAAGGTCAGCCTCCCGTGAAATTGTTAAGTATTGTACGTACGTGTGTGTGTGTGTGTAGGTGGTAATGAACAATCAGCGAAAGATTATCTGGCCGGGCGGGGAGACAGAAAAACCACAAGGCTTCCAGATGTCCACTCGACTGAAGGTAAGGTGGCTCCACATTGACACGGTAACCTGATCTGATTGATGAAATGAACTTATGTTCATGTTAACATGTGGTCTTCAAACGCAAGTTCATCCTCCCCATGTCCATAAGCGCTTGCTTCCAACATGAAATGTCCTTCCAAACCAACTCCTGTGTCTGTATCCTATCTGCTTCTCGGGCTCTTCCATCCTCCATCGCTGTTCCTCGCGAGAACGGGGAAGAGCCCGATCCATGTGATCAACAGCTTTTTTTTGTTGTTGTAGATAGTGACAATACACCAGGAGCCATTTGTGTACGTGAAGCCCACTATGCCGGATGGGACGTGCAAGGAGGAAATAACACTAAACGGAGTCTTAATTAAAAAGGTTATCTGCACGGGGCCCAATGAGACCATCCCAGGTAACACATCAGGGACGTTTCTATCATCATCCATGTGCTTTTAATGCACAGACACCCACTGGAGATGCATACATATATATGCAGTAGGTATCTATATATGTATGCATGGAGCTGAGTGTGCCATGCAGATGTGTGTCATGTGCTTGGAGTGTGTGTGTGTGTGTGTGTGTGTGTGTCTGACGCATCTGTGCAGTCTACATGCGCCGGTTCAGGACATCAAATCATTCAGCCGGCCGATTCCCTCCACGCTGATTGTGACTCGCAACCGTTTCTCCTTCGGTTACAGGACGCCCAATCGTGCCTCAGTGTTGTTACGGATTCTGCATTGATCTCCTGATCAAGCTGGCAATGACTATGAACTTTACCTACGAGGTTCACCTGGTGGCTGATGGGAAATTCGGAACCCAGGAGCGGGTGAGTGTCATCTTAGCGCACTACTGGTAGTTTTTGGTGGAAACACAGGGGACAATGTTCCGCGCCTCTATTGTCGAGGCGGCTGATTGGAGCTGTGGCCGCAAGGTAGTTGGTGCTTGTCGTGGCGGTAATCCTAGAACCCGTTGGTGGACACCGGTGGTAAGGGATGCCGTTAAGCTGAAGAAGGAGTCCTATCGGGTTCTTTTGGCTCATAGGACTCCTGAGGCAGCGGACAGGTACCGACAGGCCAAGCGGTGTGCGGCTTCAGCGGTCGCAGAGGCAAAAACTCGGACATGGGAGGAGTTCGGGGAAGCCATGGAAAACGACTTCCGGACGGCTTCGAAGCAATTCTGGACCACCATCCGCCGCCTCAGGAAGGGAAAGCAGTGCACTATCAACACCGTGTATGGCGAGGATGGTGTTCTGCTGACCTCGACTGCGGATGTTGTGGATCGGTGGAGGGAATACTTCGAAGACCTCCTCAATCCCACCAACACGTCTTCCTATGAGGAAGCAGTGCCTGGGGAGTCTGTGGTGGGCTCTCCTATTTCTGGGGCTGAGGTTGCTGAGGTAGTTAAAAAGCTCCTCGGTGGCAAGGCCCCAGGGGTAGATGAGATCCGCCTGGAGTTCCTTAAGGCTCTGGATGCTGTGGGGCTGTCTTGGTTGACAAGACTCTGCAGCATCGCGTGGACATCGGGGGCGGTACCTCTGGATTGGCAGACCGGGGTGGTGGTTCCTCTCTTTAAGAAGGGGAACCGGAGGGTGTGCTCTAACTATCGTGGGATCACACTCCTCAGCCTTCCCGGTAAGGTCTATTCAGGTGTACTGGAGAAGAGGCTACGCCGGATAGTCGAACCTCGGATTCAGGAGGAACAATGTGGTTTTCGTCCTGGTCGTGGAACTGTGGACCAGCTCTATACTCTCGGCAGGGTCCTTGAGGGTGCATGGGAGTTTGCTCAACCAGTCTACATGTGTTTTGTGGACTTGGAGAAGGCATTCGACCGTGTCCCTCGGGAAGTCCTGTGGGGAGTGCTCAGAGAGTATGGGGTATCGGACTGTCTGATTGTGGCAGTCCTCTCCCTGTATGCTCAGTGCCAGAGCTTGGTCCGCATTGCCGGCAGTAAGTCGGACACGTTTCCAGTGAGGGTTGGACTCCGCCAAGGCTGCCCTTTGTCACCGATTCTGTTCATAACTTTTATGGACAGAATTTCTAGGCGCAGTCAAGGCGTTGAGGGGATCTGGTTTGGTGGCTGCAGAATTAGGTCTCTGCTTTTTGCAGATGATGTGGTCCTGATGGCTTCATCTGGCCAGGATCTTCAGCTTTCGCTGGATCGGTTCGCAGCCGAGTGTGAAGCGACTGGGGTGAGAATCAGCACCTCCAAGTCCGAGTCCATGGTTCTCGCCCGGAAAAGGGTGGAATGCCATCTTCGGGTTGGGGAGGAGACCCTGCCCCAAGTGGAGGAGTTCAAGTACCTCGGAGTCTTGTTCACAAGTGAGGGAAGAGTGGATCGTGAGATCGACAGGCGGATCGGTGCGGCGTCTTCAGTAATGCGGACGCTGTATCGATCCGTTGTGGTGAAGAAGGAGCTGAGCCGGAAGGCAAAGCTCTCAATTTACCGGTCGATCTATGTTCCCATCCTCACCTATGGTCATGAGCTTTGGGTTATGACCGAAAGGACAAGATCACGGGTACAAGCGGCCGAAATGAGTTTCCTCCGCCGGGTGGCAGGGCTCTCCCTTAGAGATTGGTTGAGAAGCTCTGTCATCCGGGGGTAGCTCAAAGTAAAGCCGCTGCTTCTCCACATTGAGAGGAGCCAGATGAGGTGGTTCGGGCATCTGGTCAGGATGCCACCTGATCGCCTCCCTCGGGAGGTGTTTAGGGCACGTCCGACCGGTAGGAGGCCACGGGGAAGACCCAGGACACGTTGGGAAGACTATGTCTCCCGGCTGGCCTGGGAACGCCTCGGGATCCCCCGGGAGGAGCTGGACGAAGTGGCTGGGGAGAGGGAAGTCTGGGCTTCCCTGCTTAGGCCGACCTCGGATAAGCGAAAGAAGATGGATGGATGGATGGATGCCCATTCATCAATCTTACTTGGAGGGGAGGGAGCAGGTGGTAGAGGTGAACGGCATCGTGTCCCCCCTCTCTCAGTGAGCTGTGGAGTCCCCCAAGGCAGTGTATTAGGGCCTTTACTGTTCCTAATATACATAAACGACTTGTCATCGGCATGCGACTGTGAATTGTTCTTGTTTGCGGATGACTCGGCCTTGCTGGTATCAGACAAGGACAAGTCACAGGTGGAGAAAATCCTCAGTGCTGAACTCTGTAGAACATGCACCTGGCTCGCTGACAACAAGCTATCCATACACTTGGGTAAAACGGAATCCATCCTATTCGGGTCCCACATCAACCTTAAGAAAGTCAATGAGTTCACTATAAAAGTGGGTGACATTGTTATCACCAGGAAGGATGAGGTCACCTACCTAGGTTCCATTCTAGAGGCTAATCTTTCCTGTGATAAAATGGCAACCAAGGTAATCAAAAAGGTCAACCAACAAATGAGATTTCTGTATAGAATCTCCTCTCTGGTCAACAAAAGCACCATGAGGATTCTGGCGGGAACTCTCGTTCAAGCCTTTTTCTCTCTCTCTCTCTGCCCACTACTTGCTGTCCATATCCTACCAAGTCAGAGCTACACTGTTCCAATATCCATTTCTCTGTTCTCAATTATTGATGACTGATGATAACAACCAAACCAAAACAGGCCCAGAGCATAACACTACCACCACCATGCTTGACGGGAGGCGTGGTGTTCCTGGGATTAAAGGCCTCACCTTTTCTCCTCCAAACATATTGCTGGGCATTGTGGCCAAACAGCAAAATTTTTGTTTCGTCAGACCACAGAACTTTCCTCCAGAAGGTCTTATCTTTGTCCATGTGATGTCAGATGAAACAAAGGCCAAAATAGCCACCCTTTGCTCTGAGTACTGCTTTGCACACTCTTGGCATTCTCTCGATGAGCTTCAAGAGGTAGTCACCTGAAATGGTTTTCACTCCACAGGTGTCATAGTTTTTAATGCCTTCAGTGACAATCTCCAATAGTCATGAAAATTAAGAAAACGCATTGAAATGAGAAGGTGTGTCCAAACGGTAATTTTTTAGTCTATTTTTGTCCTTTCCATCCTTACACTTTCCATCCTTTGTAACTGAGCTACTGTGTGGAACAATTTCTCTTGTGGATCAATAAAGTTTGTCTAAGTCTAAGTCTAAATAGTGGATGGTTTACCGCTACATACTATTTTGGCAATGTAGGGCAGTAAAAGTATCCTAAAAGTTGTTGCTTTCACCCGAAATTTGATCATTTTGCCTAAAGTGACCCAAAAATGCTCAAACACGAAAATAGTATAACATGTAGTGTTGTACGGTATACCGGTACTAGTGTAGTATCGTGGTACTAATGAATCAAAAACGATACTACACTCTGTTTGAAAAGTACCGGTTTCCCATATTTTTTTTACAGGCCTGCTGGTTTTACGAGCAGAGGAGCATGTTCGGCAGCGCACACACACCGAGTACTTACAAGCAGACACAGTGTGTAGACAGAAAAGGGAGAACGGACGCATTTTGGCTTAAAAAGTAAAGATAAAGGTGAAGTTATAACACTGAAACGCCCTCAGGAAGAGGTGCTTTAAAACATGGCTGGCTAGTAGAGATGCGCGGTTTGCGGGCACAACCGCGGATGAAATTAAAAAAAATTAGATTTTATCCGCGGGTCGGGTCGGGTCGGGCGGTTGAAATAAAAAAAAATTAGATTTTAAATAGATTCAGGCGGGTGGCAGTTAAACCAATTCGGAAATATATATACATAGTTAAATGTTGTTACCCACATACGAAAAACGAGCAGGCACCTGCAGCATATGCCACAACAGAAGAAAAAAAAAAAAAAGAGATGGACACTTTTACGGAGCGGAGAAGGGACGCCTCGCCGGGGTCCGGGACCGAGGCCCCTTCCCCCGAGAGGGCCCCACCGGGAGCCGTAGCTGAGGCGATCCGCGAGAAGGGCCCGACGCACGTCCAGGGTCACCACCGCGCCCACCGCACCGACACCCCGCCTCGTCCGCCTTCGCCGCGGCCGGCGTCACGCGCAGCAGGTAAGCAGCTTACCTGCCCGCCACCCCCGTGGCCGGGGGCTCGTAACAGGGGTCACTCCGCGCGCTCCGCCCGCGCAGCTTACCTGCCCGCCACCCCTGTTGCCGGGGGCGCGTAACAGGGGTCACTCCGCGCGCAGTGCGCTCACGAAAGGGGTGGGGCTCACCCTGGTTGATATAGACAGCAGGACGGTGGCCATGGAAGTCGGAACCCGCTAAGGAGTGCGTAACAACCCACCTGCCGAATCAACTAGCCCTGAAAATGGATGGCGCTGGAGCGTCGGGCCCATACCCGGCCGTCGCCGGCAGCGAGACGCGCTTGGAGGTGCGCTCAGCGCGGCTCCCATATGATTGCGCACTGGTGTGCGTCTGGGTCGTGACAGCGTGGCACGCGAATGTCTGTGCTGCATTGGATCAGTCTCCTTTCTTTAACAGGCAAAAGCTTTATAACCTCACTAATGCCTTGCATCGTCTATATTAGATATATAACAACGGGCGGGTGCGGGCGGGTGCGGGCGGGTGCGGTTCTGATCAAATGTTACATCGGGTGGATGGCGGATGGTTGACGACTTTCTGATGCGGTTGCGGATGAAATAATTGCCTATCCGCGCATCTCTACTGGCTAGTTATCGGCTAATGTCCAGTCTGCAGTGTTTTAGATACTTCTAAATCACTAATACTCGCCTCTATGGCGACAAATAAAGTAAGTTGGAAAAGTAAGGAATAGCTAAACATGCTTCACTACTCACCGTAGGAGGATACAATAGCTCACCGGCGTCACAATGTAAACAAACGCCATGGGTGGATCTACACCTGACATCCACTGTAATGATACCAAGTACAAGAGCGTATCTAGACGATACTATGATTACATCAATATTTTTTATTGTCACAAAATCTTTTTTCTTTTTATTAATATTATATTCCTAAACTCTGGAAATACGTCCCTGGACACATGAAGACTTTGAATATGACCAATGTATGATCCTGTAACTACTTGGTATCGGATCCATACCTAAATGTGTGGTATCATCCAAAACTAATGTAAAGTATGAAAGAAGAGAAGAATAAGTGATTATTACATTTGAACAGAAGTGTAGATAGAACATGTTAAAGCAGAAAATAAGCCGATATTAACAGTAAATGAACAAGTAGAGTAATAATCAATTTTTACAGTTTGTCCTTTATAATGTGTAGAAAATAATAGGTGTATAAATGACACAATATGTTACTGTCATGTCTGTGTGATCATGTTTTTGTTTTGGTCATGTTCGTTTTGGGTTTTGGACTTTTTGTGCACTTTTGTTTTGTCACCATAGCAACCATTAGTTTTCACCTGTCACGTCACGCACCTGTTTCACGTTTTGGGTCACGCACCTGCTTTCACTAATCACGTCCACAGTATTTAAGTTCATTTCTTTTCAGTTTGTCGTTCTGACGACCACCACACTTATGCTCTGTCCATTATTTCCATGTCCATTCTTCATGCAACTATTTTTGTCCAAGCCAAGTAAGTTTTTGTTCCATGTTTATAGTCTTTTTGGTTTCATAGTTTGTTCTCCGCCATTGTGCCGTGTTTTTCGTTTGTACTTTTTGCTATAGTCTTTTGGTTTTCATAGTTTATTCTCCGTACTTTTTTTGATATATTAAAATAAATCATGTACCTTCATTCCCGTCTCGCCCGTGCCAACTTTCCGTTGCATCCCGGAAAAGCAAACACCCAGGACCAAGTCATGACAGTTAATGCATACGTCAGCAGACTAATTAGGAGTCTTTGTTTGTTTACTTACTACTAAAAGACACGTTGTCTAGTATGTTCACTATTTTATTTAAGGACTAAATTGCAATAATAAACATACCGTATTTTCCGCACCATAAGCCGCCCTGGGTTATAAGCCGCGCCTTCAATGAACGGCATATTTCAAAACTTTGTCCACCTATAAGCCGCCCCGTGTTATAAGCCGCATCTAACTGCGCTAAAGGAATGTCAAAAAAACAGTCAGATAGGTCAGTCAAACTTTAATAATATATTAAAAGCCAGCGTGATGTGGGCGCGCATGGAGTCGTATATCAACATGGACGGAGCTGCGTGAAAAAAGCCACCCGGCCTCTTCGCGTAAACTTACCTTAACCACTCGCTCATCTTTTCTTCATCCATCCATCCCTTCGAGTTAGCTTTTATGATGACGCCGGCTGGAAAGGTCTCTTTTGGCAAGGTCTTCCTTTTGAATATCACCATGGGTGGAAGTTTCTGGCCATTAGCATGGCAAGCTAGAACCACAGTGAAGGATGACTTCTCATTCCCTGTGGTGCGAATATTCACTGTACGTGCTCCCGTTGTATCCACAGTGCGGTTCACAGGAATATCAAAAGTCAGTGGAACCTCGTCCATGTTGATAATGTTCTCTGGCCGGATCTTTTTTTCAGCTATCTTGTTTTTACAATATGCACGGAAAGTAGCCAGCTTTTCTTGAAAGTCTTTAGGCAGTTGCTGTGAAATAGTAGTCCGTGTGCGGATGGAGAGATTGCGTCTTTTCATGAACCGGAAACCTGTCGCTTAGTAGGAGCCATTTTGTGGTCTTTACAGATGTAAACACACAAAGGAAATGAAACGTAATATCCGCGCGCTTCTTCTTCTTCTTCTACGCGGGCGGGTGGTTGCTTACAGTAGAAGAAGAAGCGCTTCCTCTTCTATGGGGGCGGGTGCTTACCTTGGCGGTTGCTTGCGTAGAAGAAGAAGCACTTCCTCTTCTACGGGGAAAAAAGATGGCGGCTGTTTACCGTAGTTGCGAGACCGAAACTTTATGAAAATGAATCTTAATATTAATCCATATATAAAGCGCACCGGGTTATAAGCCGCACTGTCAGCTTTTGAGTAAATTTGTGGTTTTTAGGTGCGGCTAATAGCGCGGAAAATACGGTATGTTTAATGTACTCTAAGATTTTTTTGTTAAAATAAAGCCGATAATGCCATTTTTTTGTGGTCCCCTTCACATAGAAAAGTATCCAAATACATTGGGACAATCCTACCACCACATATTTCAAATGTTGTATTCTAACGGTGATCGTTGTCATATTCATTGCCTTGTAGGTGAACAACAGTAACAAGAAAGAGTGGAATGGCATGATGGGAGAGCTCCTGGGGGGCCTGGCTGATATGATTGTGGCCCCGCTGACTATAAACAACGAGCGAGCACAATACATTGAGTTCTCCAAACCCTTCAAATATCAAGGTCTCACTATACTGGTTAAAAAGGTATGCTTATGACTACATGTATTATTTTAACTGCACACAACATGAAGTATCTTTTGGTCACATGACTTCTTTTTTTTAACAGAAATGCTCATTTTCACAAGTTTGGCTTTGACACATTTAGGGATGATTGTTTGAATGCTCCAAAACATTCACACATGTTTTTTCTACACCAACATTCATCTATTTATTCAACTTCAACTTATTATTCTTCTTCTCCAGATTTTGGCGCGCTCTACCTTCCACATTTTTCACCCGATTCAAACCGTTCCAACTTTAAACTGTTCAGCCTATTCGGGAATCGCGGGATTTCACTTCACAATTTCCAAAAAATTCCCAGATTTCCCAGAATTCCAGCTTTTCCGGGACATTTTTCCCATTCAAAATGAATTGGCCATTTTTCAAACTTCCACCATTTCCACATTTTTCAACCTATTCAAACCATTACACCTTTGACACATTCCACCATTCTGGAAATTAACAATTCCCTTTTTCCAAGTTCAAAAAAAGTCCAGGATTTTCCAGAATTCCTGGTTTTCCAAAAACCTATTTCCACCCTTTTTTCTGGCGACTACTCCTTCCACATTTTTCAACACATTTCAACCGTTCCACTGTCAAAACATTTCTCTTAATCAGGACAAAAAAACTAAGTCTTTCCGGTTTCCCGAAATTCCAGGAATTCCGTAATACCATTTCTCATTTCAACATGTTACTACTTCAACATTTCTCGACTGATTTGAAAAATTTCAACACCAACCATTCAGCCCATTCAAGTTTTTTACCATTTTCTAAAAAATTCCTGCTTTTCCTGAAATTCCCATTTTTGTGGGAAATTCCCATTAAAATGAATGGGACATTCTTCAAACTCCCACAATTCCCACATTCTTCAACCCATTCCACCTTTGACACTTTCCACTATCCTGGAAATTCTAACTCCCCTTTTCCCAAGTTCAAAAAAATTTCCGGATTTTTCAGAATTCCTGCATTTCCAAAGCCCTATTTCCACCCTTTTTTCTGGCGACTACTCCTTCCACATTTTTCAACGCATTTCAACCGTTCCACCGTCAAAACATACCTAAAAATCAGGAAAAAAACAAAGTTTTCCCTGTTTTCCCGATTTTCCAGGAATTCCATAATACCATTTCTCATTTGAACATGTTACTACTTCAACATTTCTCAACTGATTTGAAAAATGTCAACACCAACCATTCAGCCCATTCAAGTTTTTTACCATTTTCTAAAAAATTCCCGCTTTTCCAGAAATTCCCATTTTTGGGGGAAATTCCCATTGAAATGAATGGGACATTCTTCAAACTTCCGCAATTCTCACATTCTCCAACCCATTCAAACCATTCCACCTTTGACACATTCCAGCATTCTGGAATTTCAAACTTCTCTTTTTCCAAGTTCAAAAAAATTCCAGGATTTTCCAGAATTCCTGGTTTTCCAAAGCCTTATTTCCACCCTTTTTTCTGGGGACTACTCCTTCCACATTTATCAACACATTTCAACCATTCCACCGTCAAAACATACCTCTTAATCAGGACAAAAAAACAAAGTTTTCCCGGTTTTCCCAAAATTCCAGGAATATTGTAATACCATTCCTCATTTTAACATGTTACTACTTCAACATTTCTCGACTGATTTGAAAAATTTCAACACCAACTATTCCAACTCATTCAACCCATTCAAGTTGTTTTTACCTTTTTCTAAAAAAATTCCCGCTTTTCCCGAAATTCCCATTTTTGGGGGAAATTCCCATTGAAATGAATGGGACATTCTTCAAACGTCTACAATTCTCACATTCTTCAAACCATTCCACCTTTGACACATTCCAGCATTCTGGAATTTCAAACTTCTCTTTTTCCAAGTTCAAAAAAATTCCAGGATTTTCCAGAATTCCTGGTTTTCCAAAAACCTATTTCCACCCTTTTTTCTGTCAACTACTCCTTCCAAATTTTTCAACGTATTTCAACCATTCCACCGTCAAAACATTCCTATTAATCAGGAAAAAAAACAAAGTTGTTTTTTAAACTGGAAAAAGTCCTGGTTTTCCCGAAATTCCAGGAATTCCATAATACCATTTCTCATTTCAACATGTTACTACTTCAACATTTCTCGACTGATTTGAAAAATGTCAACACCAACCATTCAGCCCATTCAAGTTTTTTTTACCATTTTTTCAAAAATTCCTGCTTTTCCTGAAATTCCCATTTTTGTGGGAAATTCCCATTGAAATGAATGGGACATTCTTCAAACTTCCACCATTTCCACATTTTTCAACCTATTCAAACCATTCTACATTTGACACATTCTACCATTCTGGAAATTCACACTTCTCTTTTTCCAAGTTAAAAAAAAGTCCAGGATTTTCCAGAATTCCTGGTTTTCCAAAATCCTATTTCCACCCTTTTTTCTGTCGACTACTCCTTCCAAATTTTTCAACGTATTTCAACCATTTCACCGTCAAAACATTCCTCTTAATCAGGAAAAAAAACAAAGTTGTTTTTTAAACTGGAAAAATTCCTGGTTTTCACGAAATTCCAGGAATTCCATAATACCATTTCTCATTTCAACATGTTACTACTTCAACATTTCTCGACTGATTTGAAAAATTTCAACACCAACCATTCAGCCCATTCAAGTTTTTTACCATTTTCTAAAAAAATTCCCACTTTTCCTGAAATTCCCATTTTTGGGGGAAATTTCCATTGAAATGAATGGGACATTCTTCAAACTTCCACAATTCCCACATTCTTCAACCCATTCAAACCATTCCACATTTGACACATTCCACCATTCTGGAAATTCACAATTTCCTTTTTCCAAGTTCAAAAAAAGTCCAGGATTTTCCAGAATTCCTGGTTTTTCAAAAACCTATTTCCACCCTTTTTTCTGGCGACTACTCCTTCCAAATTTTTCAACGTATTTCAACATTCCACCGTCAAAACATTCCTATTAATCAGGAAAAAAAACAAAGTTGTTTTTTAAACTGGAAAAATTCCTGGTTTTCCCGAAATTCCAGGAATTCCATAATATAATTTCTCATTTCAACATGTTACTACTTCAACATTTCTCGACTGATTTGAAAAATTTCAACACCAACCATTCAGCCCATTCAAGTTTTTTACCATTTTCTAAAAAAATCCCGCTTTTCCCGAAATTCCCATTTTTGGGGGAAATTCCCATTGAAATGAATGGGACATTCTTCAAACTTCCACAATTCCCACATTCTTCAACCCATTCAAACCATTCCACCTTTGACACATTCCACCATCCTGGATATTCAAACTTCCTTTTTTCCAAGTTCAAAAAAATTCCAGGATTTTCCAGAATTCCTGGTTTTCCAAAGCCTTATTTCCACCCTTTTTTCTGGGGACTACTCCTTCCACATTTATCAACACATTTCAACCGTTCCACCGTCAAAACATACCTCTTAATCAGGACAAAAAAACTAAGTTTTCCCGGTTTTCCCGAAATTCCAGGAATTCCGTAATACCATTTCTCATTTCAACATGTTACTACTTCAACATTTCTCGACTGATTTGAAAAATTTCAACACCAACCATTCAGCCCATTCAAGTTTTTTTTACCATTTTTTAAAAAATTCCCGCTTTTCCTGAAATTCCCATTTTTGTGGGAAATTCCCATTGAAATGAATGGGACATTCTTCAAACTTCCACAATTCCCACATTCTTCAACCCATTCAAACCATTCCACCTTTGACACATTCCACCATTCTGGAAATTCACACTTCTTTTTTTCCAAGTTCAAAAAAATTCCAGGATTTTCCAGAATTCCTGGTTTTCCAAAGCCCTTTTTCCACCCTTTTTTCTGGCGACTATTCCTTCCCAATTGTTCAACGCATTTCAACCATTTCACCGTCAAAACATTCCTCTTAATCAGGAAAAAAAACAAAGTTGTCTTTTAATCTGGAAAAATTCCTGGTTTTCACAAAACTCCAGGAATTCCATAATACCATTTCTCATTTCAACATGTTACTACTTCAACATTTCTCGACTGATTTGAAAAATTTCAACACCAACCATTCAGCCCATTCAAGTTTTTTACCATTTTCTAAAAAAATCCCGCTTTCCCTGAAATTCCCATTTTTGTGGGAAATTCCCATTGAAATGAATGGGACATTCTTCAAACGTTCACAATTCCCACATTCTTCAACCCATTCCACATTTGACACATTCCACCATCCTGGAAATTCAAACTTCCTTTTTTTCAAGTTCAAAAAAATTCCAGGATTTTCCAGAATTCCTGGTTTTCCAAAGCCCTATTTCCACCCTTTTTTCTGGGGACTAGTCCTTCCACATTTATCAACACATTTCAACTGTTACACAGTCAAAACATTTCTCTTAATCAGGACAAAAAAACAATGTTTTCCCGGTTTCCCCGAAATTCCAGGAATTCCGTAATACCATTCCTCATTTTAACATCTTACTACTTCAACATTTCTCGACTGATTAGAAAAATCTCAACACCAACCATTTCAACTCATTCAAGTTTTTTTTTTACCATTTTCTAAAAAATTCCCGCTTTTCCCGAAATTCCCATTTTTGGGGGAAATTCCCATTTAAATGAATGGGACATTCTTCAAACTTCCACAATTCCCACATTATTCAACCCATTCAAACCATTCCACCTTTGACACTTTCCACCATCCTGGAAACTTTAACTTCCATTTTTCCAAGTTCAAAAAAATTCCCGAATTTTTCAGAATTCCTGCTTTTCCAAAGCCCTATTTCCACCCTTTTTTCTGGCGACTACTCCTCCCACATTTTTCAACGCATTTCAACCATTCCACCGTCAAAACATTCCTCTTAATCAGGAAAAAAAACGAAGTCTTCCCGGTTTTCCCGAAATTCCAGGAATTCCATAATACCATTTCTCATTTCAACATGTTACTACTTCAACATTTCTCGACTGATTTGAAAAATCTCAACACCAACCATTTCAACTCATTCAGCCCATTCAAGTTTTTTAGACCATTTTCTAAAAAAATCCCGCTTTTCCCGAAATTCCCATTTTTGGGGGAAATTCCCATTGAAATAAATGGGACATTCTTCAAACTTCCACAATTCCCACATTATTCAACTTATTCAAACCATTCCACCTTTGAAACTTTCCACCATCCTGGAAAGTCTAACTTCTCTTTTTCCAAGTTCAAAAAAAGTCCAGGATTTTCCAGAATTCCTGGTTTTCCAAAGCCCGTTTTCCACCCTTTTTTCTGGTGACTACTCCTTCCCAATTGTTCAACGCATTTCAACCATTTCACCGTCAAAACATTCCTCTTAATCAGGAAAAAAAACAAAGTTCTTTTTTAAACTGGAAAAATTCCTGGTTTTCACGAAATTCCAGGAATTCCATAATACCATTTCTCATTTCAACATGTTACTACTTCAACATTTCTCGACTGATTTGAAAAATTTCAACACCAACCATTCAGCCCATTCAAGTTTTTTACTATTTTCTAAAAAATTCCCGCTTTTCCTGAAATTCCCATTTTTGGGGGAAATTCCCATTGAAATGAATGGGACATTCTTCAAACTTCCACAATTCCCACATTCTTCAACCCATTCAAACCATTCCACATTTGACACATTCCACCATCCTGGAAATTCAAACTTCCTTTTTTCCAAGTTCAAAAAAATTCCAGGATTTTCCAGAATTCCTGGTTTTCCAAAGTCCTTTTTCCACCCTTTTTTCTGGGGACTACTCCTTCCACATTTTTCAACGCATTTCAACCGTTCCACCGTCAAAACATACCTCTTAATCAGGACAAAAAAACAAAAGTTTTCCCGGATTTCCTGAAATTCCAGGAATTCCGTAATACCATTTCTCATTTCAACATGTTACTACTTCAACATTTCTCGACTGATTTGAAAAATGTCCATACCAACCATTTCAACTCATTCATCCCATTCAAGTTTTTTATACCATTTTCAAAGAAAATCCCGCTTTTCCCGAAATTCCCATTTTTGGGGGAAATTCCCATTGAAATGAATGGGACATTCTTCAAACTTCCATAATTCCCACATTATTCAACCCATTCAAACCATTCTATCTTTGACACTTTCCACCATCCTGGAAATTTTAACATCCCTTTTTCTCAGTTCAAAAAAATTCCAGAATTTTTTAGAATTCCTGCTTTTCCAAAGCCCTATTTCCACCCTTTTGTCTGGCAACTACTCCTTCCAAAATTTTCAACGTATTTCAACCATTCCACCGTCAAAACATTCCTATTAATCAGGAAAAAAAACAAAGTTGTTTTTTAAACTGGAAAAATTCCTGGTTTTCACGAAATTCCAGGAATTCCATAATACCATTTCTCATTTCAACATGTTACTACTTCAACATTTCTCAACTGATTTGAAAAATGTCAACACCAACCATTCAGCCCATTCAAGTTTTTTTTTACCATTTTCTAAAAAATTCCCGCTTTTCCTGAAATTCCCATTTTTGGGGGAAATTCCCATTGAAATGAATGGGACATTCTTCAAACTTCCACAATTCCCACATTCTTCAACCCATTCAAATCATTGCACCTTTGACACATTCCACCATCATGGAAATTCAAACTTCCTTTTTTCCAAATTCCAGGATTTTCCAGAATTCCTGGTTTTCCAAAAACCTATTTTCACCCTTTTTTCTGGCGACCACTCCTTCCAAATTTTTCAACGTATTTCAACCATTTCACCGTCAAAACATTCCTCTTAATCAGGAAAAAAAACGAAGTTGTTTTTTAAACTGGAAAAATTCCTGGTTTTCCCGAAATTCCATAATACCATTTCTCATTTCAACATGTTACTAATTCAACATTTCTCAACTGATTTGAAAAATGTCAACACCAACCATTCAGCCCATTCAAGTTTTTTTTTACCATTTTCTAAAAAATTCCCGCTTTTCCTGAAATTCCCATTTTTGGGGGAAATTCCCATTGAAATGAATGGGACATTCTTCAAACTTCCACAATTCCCACATTCTTCAACCCATTCAAACCATTCCACCTTTGACACATTTTTGAATTTCAAACTTCCTTTTTTTCAAGTTAAAAAAAATTCCAGGATTTTCCAGAATTCCTGGTTTTCCAAAGCCCTATTTCCACCCTTTTTTCTGGGGACTACTCCTTCCACATTTTTCAACACATTTCAACCGTTCCACCGTCAAAACATTTCTCTTAATCAGGACAAAAAAACTAAGTCTTTCCGGTTTTCCCGAAATTCCAGGAATTCCGTAATACAATTCCTCATTTTAACATGTTACTACTTCAACATTTCTCGACTGATTTGAAAAATTTCAACACCAACCATTTCAACTCATTCAGCCCATTCAAGTTTTTTTTTTACCATTTTCTAAAAAATTCCCGCTTTTCCCGAAATTCCCATTTTTGGGGAAATTCCCATTGAAATGAATGGGACATTCTTCAAACTTCCACAATTCTCACATTCTCCAACCCATTCAAACCATTCCACCTTTGACACATTCCAGCATTCTGGAATTTCAAACTTCTTTTTTTCCAAGTTCAAAAAAATTCCAGGATTTTCCAGAATTCCTGGTTTTCCAAAGTCCTTTTTCCACCCTTTTTTTCTGGCGACTACTCCTTCCACATTTTTCAATGCATTTCAACCGTTCCACCGTCAAAACATACCTCTTAATCAGGACAAAAAAACAAAAGTTTTCCCGGTTTTCCCGAAATTCCAGGAATTCCGTAATACCATTTCTCATTTCAACATGTTACTACTTCAACATTTCTCGACTGATTTGAAAAATTCCCACACCAACCATTCAGCCCATTCAAGTTTTTTTTACCATTTTCTAAAAAATTCCCGCTTTTCCCGAAATTCCCATTTTGGGGGGAAATTCCCATTTAAATGAATGGGACATTCTTCAAACTTCCATAAATCCCACATTATTCAACTTATTCAAACTATTCCACCTTTGACACTTTCCACCATCCTGGAAATTCTAACTTCCCTTTTTCCAAGTTAAAAAAAATTCCAGAATTTTTCAGAATTCCTGATTTTCCAAAGCCCTATTTCCACCCTTTTGTCTGGTGACTACTCCTCCCACATTTTTCAACGCATTTCAACCTTTCCACCGTCAAAACATACCTAAAAATCAGGACAAAAAAAACAACGTTTTCCCGGTTTTCCCGATATTCCAGGAATTCCGTAATACCATTTCTCATTTCAAGATGTTACTACGACAACATTTCTCGACTGATTTGAAAAATTTCAACAACAACCATTCAGCCCATTCAAGTTTTTTACCATTTTCTAAAAAGTTCCCGCTTTTCCTGAAATTCCCATTTTTGGGAGAAATTCCCATTGAAATGAATGGGACATTCTTCAAACTTCCACAATTCCCACATTCTTCAACCCATTCAAACCATTCCACCTTTGACACATTTCACCATCCTGGAAATTCAAACTTCCTTTTTTCCAAGTTCAAAAAAAGTCCAGGATTTTCCAGAATTCCTGGTTTTCCAAAGCCCTATTTCCACCCTTTTTTCTGGGGACTACTCCTTCCACATTTTTTAACACATTTCAACCGTTCCACTGTCGAAACATTTCTCTTAATCAGGACAAAAAAACAAGTTTTTCCGGTTTTCCCGAAATTCCAGGAATTCCGTAATACCATTCCTCATTTTAACATGTTACTACTTCAACATTTCTCGACTGATTTGAAAAATTTCAACACCAACTATTTCAACTCATTCAACCCATTCAGGGTTTTTTTTTTACCTTTTTCTAATAAATTCCCGCTTTTCCCGAAATCCCCATTTTTGGGGGAAATTCCCATTGAAATGAATGGGACATTCTTCAAACTTCTACAATTCTCACATTCTTCAAACCATTCCACCTTTGACACATTCCAGCATTCTGGAATTTCAAACTTCTTTTTTTCCAAGCTCAAAAAAATTCCAGGATTTTCCAGAATTCCTGGTTTTCCAAAGCCCTATTTCCACCCTTTTTTCTGGGGACTACTCCTTCCACATTTATCAACACATTTCAACCGTTACACAGTCAAAACATTTCTCTTAATCAGGACAAAAAAACAATGTTTTCCCGGTTTTCCCGAAATTCCAGGAATTCCGTAATACCATTACTCATTTTAACATGTTACTACTACAACATTTCTCGACTGATTTGAAAAATTTCAACACCAACCATTGCAACTCATTCAGCCCATTCAAGTTTTTTTTTACCATTTTCTAAAAATTTCCTGCTTTTCCCGAAATTCCCATTTTTGGGGGAAATTCCCATTTAAATGAATGGGACATTCTTCAAACTTCCACAATTCCCACATTCTTCAACCCATTCAAACCATTCCACCTTTGACACTTTCCACCATCCTGGAAATTCTAACTTCCCTTTTTCCAAGTTCAAAAAAAATTCCAGAATTTTTCAGAATTCCTGCTTTTCCAAAGCCCTATTTCTACCCTTTTTTCTGGCGACTACTCCTCCCACATTTTTCAACGCATTTCAACCGTTCCACCGTCAAAACATACCTAATAATCAGGACAAAAAAACAACGTTTTCCCGGTTTTCCCGATATTCCAGGAATTCCGTAATACCATTTCTCATTTCAACATGTTACGACTTCAACATTTCTCGACTGATTTGAAACATTTCAACACCAACTCATTCAGCCCATTCAAGTTTGTTACCACTTTCTAAAAAAAATTCCAGCTTTTCCCGAAATTCCCATTTTTGGGGGAAATTCCCATTGAAATGAACGGGACATTCTTCAAACTTCCACAATTCCCACATTCTTCAACCCATTCACCTTTGACACATTCCACCACTGTGGAAATTCAAACTACCCTTTTTTCATGTTCAAAATAATTCCCGCTTTTCCAGAAATTCCCTAAATACCATTTACTACCTCAACTTGCCCGATTTAAACAATTCTAACGCCAACCAATTCAGCTCATTCAGGACATTCATGCTCATAATCATTATTTTAAAAAAATCCCGCTTTTCCCAAAATCCCAAATTTCCAGGAAGTTCCCATTGAAATGAATGGGATATTTTCCCAAGTTGCATAATTCCCACATTTTTCAACCTTTTCAAACCATTCCAACATTAATACATTCCACTCATCCTGGACATTCAAACTAACACTTTCCCAAATTCCAAACCAAATTCCGGTTTTCCTGGAAATTCAAACTCTTCAACATTCAAACTACATTCTGTCAGCATTTCAGTTCAACTTCAGCATTGGAGCATTCACACGCAATTCATTCAGGAATTGCCTCTTCTAGTCATTCATTGAAAATCCAATATTTTGCAGTAAAATAATCATATTAAGTAAAATGGCTTAAACAAGAAATGGTTAAATGTAAGTATAATATTCATCAATATGAAGTAGTAATATTGATGTTGTGTTTCCAGGAAATCCCTCGCAGTACACTGGACTCCTTCATGCAGCCCTTCCAAAGCACATTGTGGTTGCTGGTGGGTCTTTCGGTGCATGTGGTGGCGGTGATGCTTTACCTACTAGACCGGTTCAGGTACACGGGGAAAGTGTGTGTGTGTGTGTGTGTGTGTGTGTGTGTGTGTGCACTCTTAACCGCTGTAGATCTTCCCCTCAGTTTAGACAAGAAGCCAGTCAGAGGTGAAGATTGACTCCAACCATTCCACTATTTTGTCCCTGTGCTGCCTTCTTGTCTCTTATTTCCTTTTCCCTGGGCTTTCAGGGTTTTTTTTGTTTTGTTTTCTTATGCACGTTCACTGCGAGGTCTCACTTTGTCTCCTGCAACCCTTCCAATGTCTTCCCCTTTTAGCCCTTTTGGAAGATTTAAAGTAAACAGTGAAGAAGAGGAGGAAGATGCCCTCACCTTGTCATCTGCCATGTGGTTCTCCTGGGGAGTATTGCTGAACTCTGGAATTGGAGAAGGTCAGATGCACTTAATGGAAGAGTGGGGGAAAATGCTAAATAGTGCATTCATTATAGCTGCTGGCACATATAGGGGTGTATGAAAACTTAATTAATTTACTATTATTATTGATTTTTGTAAACATTGTTAATAAAATCATATTTCGTATGATATGATTTTTTTAAATAACTAGTATTTATTTGAGTTGATCCAATATAAACTTTTTTTTTTATATATAAAGTATTTTTTTTCTTTTGAATTTACATATAATCAGTAAAAAAACAAAAAAACAATAAAAAAAACAAACACAAGTCCATAATATCTAATGCAAGTTTGCCAAGGAAGCAGAATTGAAACAATCAATGACAAAGAACATAAAACTGGGAAAAAATAAATACATACATACATACATACATACAAACATACATACATACATAGATATAGTCGAGGTTTTCTGTGGTTTATCCGTTATACAGTGCTCAATACCGGGGTAGAGCGGAATATACGTTAGGTCAGGAAAAAACACACGAGGCTATATCATCCCTACAAGCCTGTTTTGCAGGTTCCCCTGCAAAACAGGGATTTTATTCCCTAATAAAACGAGCAGGGAAACCTGCGAAACAGGCTTGTAAGGATGATATAGCCTCTTGTGTTTTTTCCTGACCTAACGTATATTCCGCTCTACCCTGGTATTGAGTACTGTATAACTGTATATACATATATACGTATATATATACATATATAACGTATATATATATATATATATATATATATATATATATATATATATATATATACATATATATATATACATACATATATATATATATATATATATATATATATATATATATATATATATATATATATATATATATATATATACATATATATATATATACATACATATATATATATATATATATATATATATATATATATATATACATACGTACGTACATACACACATATATATATATATATATGACTTGGTCCTGTGTGTATGCTTTTCCGGGATGCAACGGAAAGTTGGCTCGGGCGAGACGGGAATTTAAGTACATTTTTTATTGAAACACTAGAACTACAAAAAAGGATCAAACAAAAGGCGCGCACAATGGCGGAGAACAAACTATGAAACCAAAAAGACTATAAACATGGAACAAAAACGTACTTGGCTTGGACAAAAATAGTAGCATGAAGGATGGACATGGAAAGAAGTGTCAGGAATGGACAGAGCATAAATGTGGAGGTCTTCAGAACGACAAACTGAAAAGAATGAACTTAAATACTATGGACATGATTAGTGAAAGCAGGTGCGTGACTCAAAACGTGAAACAGGTGCGTGACGTGACAGGTGAAAACTAATGGTTGCTATGGTCCTGGGTGTTTGCTTTTCCGGGATGCAACGGAAAGTTGGCACGGGCGAGACGGGAATGAAGGTACATGATTTATTTTAATATATCAAAAAAAGTACAAACGAAAAGCGCGCACAGTGGCGGAGAATAAACTATGAAAACCAAAAGACTATAGCAAAAAGTACAAACGAAAAACACGCACAATGGCGGAGAACAAACTATGAAACCAAAAAGACTATAAACATGGAACAAAAACTTACTTGGCTTGGACAAAAATAGTTGCATGAAGAATGGACATGGAAAGAATGGACAGAGCATAAGTGTGGTGGTCGTCAGAACGACAAACTGAAAAGAAATGAACTTAAATACTGTGGACATGATTAGTGAAAGCAGGTGCATGACTCAAAACGTGAAACAGGTGCGTGACGTGACAGGTGAAAACTAATGGTTGCTATGGTGACAAAACAAAAGTGCACAAAAAGTCCAAAACCCAAAACGAACATGACCAAAACAAAAACATGATCACACAGACATGACATATACACAGTATATATATATATATATATATATATATATATATATATATATATATATATATATATATATATATATATATATATATATATATATATATATAAAAGATAAAACCTTTTCTTTTTTTTCTGTAATTTCTTTGTCATTAATTGTTTAAATTCTCCTTCCTTGGCTAACTTCCATTATATAGTATAGACTTGTGTTTTTTTTTTGGTTGTTTTTGGTTGTTTTACTGATTTATTCTGTTATGTAAATTCAAAAGAAAAAAATACTTACTTTATACAAAAAAAAGTTTTTGTTGGATCAACTCAAATAAATACTAGTTATTAAAAAATCATATCATACAAAATATGATTTCTATTAACAATTAAATGTTATTGAAAATCAATAACAATAGTCAATTAATTTGGAATGAATGCTTAACTAATAATATCATATAGTATAATAGTTATAAAAAGTTATTAAATGAAGTCAACATTTTTTTTGTTTGTTTGTTGATGCTCTTTGTCATTCATTGTAATCTCGAGTTATCTGAGTTGAGTCGGTGGATCCAGTGTTGATGCCGAAGGGAATTCTAAACTGCCAAGTTAGGCTGGAAAATAAACTGATCTGAGTTCAACCCTAAACTTGCAGGTGCGCCTCGCAGCTTCTCAGCGAGAATCCTGGGTATGGTGTGGGCTGGATTTGCCATGATCATTGTGGCTTCCTATACTGCCAACCTGGCTGCCTTCCTGGTGCTGGACCGGCCTGAGGAGCGCATCACCGGCATCAATGACCCAAGGGTAAGTGATAATAGTATAAATGTCACCATTTAAAGATAAGGGAAGTTAGAATTATAAATCCCCGAGGGAAAATTAAAGATTGATGGTCGCTAATTTTTATGATTGGCGATCAACTGACACACCCTCTGGGATCGACCGGTAGCTTGCGATCGACGTAATGGGCACCCCTGCCGTAGGGCATATAGAATTTACAATGACCGCGAACCAAACCAAATAAAAGTAGTTCAGCACAGACACGTGCACGTTAAGTGCAAAGATGGAGAGCATGGGGTGGTTGATTGGTAGCCATTGCTACAGAGCATGCACCATCGGAGTTCAGCAGTTGAACAGCTTCTGGTGTGAGGGGAGGAAATCCTCCGATCCGTCAATTTTGGAAACCTCAGTCGGTACATTTTCCTCCCAGTCTTATGGTGTTTGCAATGTCTTTGCACAGCTGAGAAACCCATCGGACAAGTTCATCTACGCCACGGTGAAGCAGAGCTCCGTGGACATCTACTTCCGGCGGCAGGTGGAGCTTAGTACCATGTACCGCCACATGGAGAAGCACAACTATGAGAGTGCCGCCGAGGCCATCCAGGCAGTGCGTGACAAGTGAGTCTCGGCCAGGCCGCGCCGACCGCATCAAGTCGGCCGGCCGCTCAGCCTTGTCAAGCACAAAGTCAGTGCCGCCCTGGTCAGGTCAGGTGGAGTTGGGTCTGGGGAAGAAGGGGGCAGGAGGACCTATGGACCTGTGGATCAGGTGGAAGCTGCAAGACTTTACTGTAGCACCTCCACCTGATCCAGGCCCATTGTTACATTCAGACCAGGGAAAGGGGGGCGGGACAAGCACGCTGGTAAGAGTGTGAGGTACAGCTAACGATGAGTGGAGGAGCACCCTTTTACAGGTTGCACCCTGGCGAACACCTATGAGAGTCCAATGGGGGAGTCGCCCTCACCCATCTGGCATTGGATTACATGTCGGTACCTGGTAAACGCTGAATGACGAACAAGATGTGGTGTGCAAGAGAGAGAGAGAGAGAGAGAGAGAGAGAGAGAGAGAGCGAGCGGGTCTCCGACAATAAATGTGTACGTAGATCATTGTACTGTTGCACCGTAACCCCCTCCTTCCACTCCTCCCTACCTTCCTCCTGCCCCTACCTCCTCCTACCCTCCTCTCCCCTTCCCCCTCCCCCCACAGCAAGCTGCATGCTTTCATCTGGGACTCTGCGGTGCTGGAGTTTGAAGCCTCGCAGAAGTGCGACCTGGTGACCACGGGAGAGCTGTTTTTCCGCTCGGGCTTTGGCATAGGCATGCGCAAGGACAGCCCCTGGAAACAGAATGTGTCCCTGGCCATTCTCAGGTCTGTCCCAGCCGAAGGTGCATTACCTGTCTTGATGTTTTTGATTTAGTTTGTGCCTTATCTATGATTTCTATGGTCGCCGTTGACCATTGTTTTTAGCCATCGCCTTTGTGTCACATCTCTGTCTTTAGCTCCCCCCCCTTCCTGGCCTCACTGTCTGTCTTCGTCTTGTCGTCTGTCCCATTGGTAGAAGCGACTCCAGGAGTCCCGACATCCGAGCGTTAACTTTGTCAACTCTCTCCCCACCACCCTTGACCTCTTGCAGTTCTCATGAGAACGGCTTCATGGAAGACCTAGATAAAACCTGGGTGAGATACCAGGAGTGTGACTCACGGAGCAATGCCCCAGCCACACTCACCTTTGAAAACATGGCAGGTATGGTCCTTAAGACGTAGACAAAGCGTTAAAAGTGATTGGACAAAAACTGCAGTGATAAGGTACTGTAGCCCTTTTTTGTCCAATACCTTTGTTTTAGTGTGGGCGCTATGTACTGTACAGTATCTTGTGCTGTGACTCTGTGGTCGGTCGTTAGTCATGTGTCGTACGGAGGCGGTGTGCGGCCCACTGAGCGTAGTTCAGGCTCAGTGCGAGCGATGTGCGGTTCCGAGACCAGCAGCTCAGACTTTCTTTGCTCTCTCTTCTCTCGCTCTCTATCGACAGGGGTCTTCATGCTGGTGGCTGGAGGCATAGCAGCGGGGATCTTCCTCATCTTCATCGAAATAGCCTATAAGCGCCATAAAGACGCCCGCAGGAAGCAGATGCAGCTCGCCTTTGCGGCCGTTAACGTTTGGAGGAAGAACCTGCAGGTAAGAGCCTCTTCCTTTGCCCCCCCCCCAACCATGGCGAACGGGACTGATCTGCAAAAACTTCTAAAACCGTGTGCAGAATGTGAGAATCTGTGATATCCCATAAGTCTGCAGCAGAATATCCAAGGGACAAAACATTTTTAAATCATCACCTGCCAAATGATTAGCTAATAGTCAACGAAACCCTTAGACCAAGACTGACTTAACATCTTGAACCAATATTCTCTAAAGTTCTGCAATGGTGCATCCTATCTTGATAACGTCAGGTGATGCAAACATAAAAACAGAAAGTCAAAGTCAGCACTGTTAGTTTCTGCGTTTTCATGATATCATTGATTTCCTGCTCTGGGGCAACATCATCATCGGTGGTCACTCGAAGCGAGTATGAGGATCCTCCTGGTAGGGGGGTATCCCTTTACGGAGGATGCCTGTGCGTGACTTTGTTTAACATGGGGAGACTGATGCACAGATAGTCACCACACGATCCTTGACAGATCTGGGTAAGGGTCCAGTAGACAACTAGGGACCCTTTTCTGCTGCAGCCTTCATCCGCCATCCCAGCCGTTGTGACGCCCCATAGGGTTAGCAATCATCCTCCGCCTGTTCCACCGTTGAGGTCTTGGGTTGTTATTTCCCCATAACTGGGCCCACATGGATGTGGGGGTGCCTTCTTCCGCCATCACAGCCGTTGTGGTGGTTCTTACATCTACCGTCTTCCGCCTGCTCCGCCGTTGAGGTCTTCACCGTATCCCTGGCTAGGGGGCAGTCAGGTACTAGGCCTTTGCCAAGGGCCACCTGGGGTAACAGTAGTAAAAGGGGTTAACCTCCTAGTGCCCCAAGACCCCCATAGAGGAGCCTCCACTGCCGGATGCACTTTAACGTCATGCCCAGGACTCTGGGGCAACACATACATAATCAATGACCTGGTTCAATCACAGACTTTTGACTGTTGTATCAATACATCTAGCTGATTAACGCTGTGCCGCCATGCACGTGTTATTGTAGATCCTCCTGAAAACCATAAACCAACAACAAATGTCCACTGCAGAGTATGCTAGTTCTTAGGATAAATATGGCGAATAATTTAGAGTAAAAAACGTGTTTGTAGTGCACTTAAGGATGGGTACATTTCAGATTTTAATCGATACTGTCATGTCTGTGTGATCATGTTTTTGTTACTGTCATGACTTGGTCCTGGGGTTTAGTTTTTCTCGAAGGCAACGGAAAGTTGGCTCGGGCGAGACGGGAATGTGAGTACATTTTTTTATTTAAAGACTATAAATACAAAACAAGGAAGTAAACAAAAGGCGCGCACAATGGCGGAGAACAAACTATGAAACCAAACACTTGCACAAAGGCAAAAACTATGAACAACAAAAAGCACTAACTGTGGCAATAATAAACAAAACTTACTTGGCATGGACAAAAACGGCATGAAAAAGCGCAGCAAGGGTCATAAGTGTGTGGAGAGTATAAATGCGGGGATGTCACCAGAAAGACAAACTGAAAACACTGAACGTAAATACTACAGACATGATTAACGAAAACAGGTGCGTGACTCAAAATGTGAAACAGGTGCGTGACGTGACAGGTGAAAACTAATGGTTGCTATGGTGACAAAACAAAAGTGCACAAAAAGTCCATAAACCAAAACGAACATGACCAAAACAAAAACATGATCACACAGACATGACAGATACGGTATGTGGGAATCGGTCCACTGCAACAGTTTTTGGTAATTCTGCGTATGTTTATGTGTTAATAAAAGAGTGTGTTAAAAATTTAAATGGCATTTATTTACCGTATTTTTCGGACTATAAGGCGCACTTAAAATCCTTAAATTTTCTCAAAAATCGACCCGGTGCGCCTAGTGTACGGAATCATTCTGGTTGTGCTTACTGTCCTTGAATCGATTTAATTTGGTACATGGAATAATGATAAGTGTGACCAGTAGATGGCAGTCACGCATAAGAGATACATGTGGACTGCAATATGACGCCAGTAAACAACACCAAAACGTTAAATGTTCCTTTGAAAATATAGAACATTACACACGGCCCTCAAAAATCTGTCAAAATGTTTACGTGGGACTTTGAAGCCGCACCGCTTGATGGATTGTCGGCCTATTACGGCTACCGTAGTCAGAGATACAAGTAATAAAGTTGATTTGATTTGATTTGATATTACTATGGTGTGTGTATAAGGACCGCACAATGGCACCCATTAGCAGACATATTATCTGACATTATGCAAAACCAACTTTTCTGACCTTCTGGTACCTGCCGATGTGTATTTGGGATCTGCATAAGTGCTGAAAATTTGAGCATGTCCGCCACTGTCGTCTGTGCCGACCCCGTAGTCGATAAGCTTCTTCATTTTCTCTATCTTCTTGTTATGTGACATTCATCCTCCGCTGTTGTCATTTCTAATATAAAGTAGTGTAAAGTTCTTACTTATATCTGTCAGTAAACTCACCATGAAAGCGCTAAAACATACCGGTGTAGTGAGTTTAGGTATCGGGACAACCCTACTCGAAGTATCAACGGAATTCAATCGGTGCCTATAAAACATACTTGCCAACCTTGAGACCTCCGATTTCGGGAGGTGGGGGGGTGGGGGTGGGGGGCGTGGTTGGGGGCGGGGTTAAGTTATATATATAAAAAATACTTGACTTTCAGTGAATTCTAGCGATATATATATATATATTTTATTATATATATATATATATATATATATATATATATATATATATATATATATATATATATATATATATAATAAATTATTATTTATTTATAAATATATAAATAAATAAAATAAATACTTGAATTTCAGTGTTCATTTATTTACACATATACACACACAAAACACTCTTCTACTCATTGTTGAGTTAAGGGTTGAATTGTCCATCCTTGTTCTATTCTCTGTCACTATTTCAGAACACACACATTATACAAATATACATTATAAAACCAATAAGAAAACGGGAGCTCTAATTTCGGAGTCTGAATTAGGATCAGAAGTTCCTATATAAACATGGTGTACTCAAGTCGCCATTTTGTATTGATTACTGCAGCTGCGCACTGGATTCATTCACAAATACAAACTACAACTCACAAACACTTTAGAGTTACGCTCCACCATCAGAATGTGTACTTAATCTTATAAAGATCACATGGATATTATTCAGTGAGTTGATTCACCAAAACTAACCTGTTATACAGGAGGAAAAAGCACACAGGACGTTTCAATTGTTCACAAACTAGTCACGCTCATCAGAATGACAAGACACTTCCGGTCTGCAGGTGATAGCATTCAATTGGGAAGAAACGCCCTCCTGCCCCCTACTAACCAATGTGAATACTGATAAATGTGTAATGACAGCTCCAAAAACGAATTCAAACCACAAAATAAAATAAATAAACCACAAAATAAAATAAATAAATCAACACAAAAATGTGACACATTATGGGTGGGTCACATATGCATGTACACTAGATGGCAGTATTGTCCTGTTTAAAAGTGTCACAACATTGCTGTTTACGGCAGACGAACTGCTTTACGTAGACGAAATGCTGTTGTTGTGTGTTGTTACCGCGCTGGGAGGACGTTAATGAAACTGCCTAACAATAAACCCACATAAGAAACCAAGAACTCGCCCTCCATCATTAGCTGTTTATATTGTGGGAAAGCGGACGTGAGAACAGGCTGTCAACACGTCACTCAGGTCCGCATGGAGCTGGAGGGGGCGTGGCCTCCAGCTCCGCCTGAATTTCGGGAGATTTTCGGGAGAAAATTTGTCCCGGGAGGTTTTCGGGAGAGGCGCTGAATTTCGTGAGTCTCCCGGAAAATCCGAGAGGGTTGGCAAGTATGCTATAAAAGTACCGAAATCGGCACCCATCCCTAAATGCACTATTTTTTCCGAAGTCAACTTATTCCAATAAGCGTGCGTAGCTATCTTTGCAGTCAATAAAATACAGAAAACATGCAAAGGAACTGCAAAATGAATCTTCATTGTTAGATAAAAACAGAAGGAAAAACTAAAACAGCAATGCAAAACTTAAATCCAAACCTATAAGGTCTTCTTGAGAGAGGCTTTCTAAACGGAGGGTCCGGGGTTACCCAACCGGGACTCCTTCATGTGGCCATGTGGGTTCATTTAGCAGAGCTGGGTGTGTAACAGAAGGTACAGTATAGAAACATTGCCAGCAAACAGAGAGGACTGTACAGTATGTGGTTGTCGTGAGTGTCCTGACATGGATGCTCTGTGGATGGCATGCTGGGTGGGGTGTGGGATGTGGGTGGTGTGGCGCATCACTGCAGAAAGGAGCGGGGGGGACACACTAAACTGAGAGTAGGCCAGCATGATTTGGATCAACGTCGCATCGATTTTTCTTCCGCAAGGCTAAACAAAGACGCCTCCAGCGCGCTCGTCGCTGTTCGTTAAGTGTCGCCGGATCCGCGCAATCTTCAAGGCACTATCAACCGCGGTAATGAGGCCCTCGTCCGAGGCGCACCGAGGGCCCGCGTGAAGTCGAGCTGATCCAATCTGTCCTACGCCAGACATTATTCATGCTGTTTCGGTGCGCTGATGTGATTGCTCGGTGCCATCCCGTTTTCACAAATTCGAAATGACAACTTGGGTATTCAGGCCACGGAACCGTCACGATGGAAGTCTACCGTTGCGGTTTTAAGTGGCTTCCTTCTCCTCGCTCGGTGCGGCGACCACTGGAACCGGAGACTCCATCGCTGGCTTTATTTGGACTGCAACCGTAATGTAAAAATGAACCATTTGCTGCTGGGTAAAGAAAGCAGGACACTCGGAGAAAGTGCACTTCTGTCTGGTCCAAATATGTGAAGTGAATTATATTTATATAGCGCTTTTCTCTAAGCGCTTTACATAGTGAAACCCAATATCTAAGTTACATTTTTAAACCAGTGTGGGTGGCACTGGGAGCAGGTGGGTAAAGTGTCCTGCCCAAGGACGCAACGGCAAGATGCCGCTATTAACGGACTGTAGGACTGGTCTCCTAAAGCTTTAGTAAACCTTGATGATATTCCTATTCTGTCTTGATGGTCCTTCTTACTCTGCATATATGACATCTGAAAGAACTTGGGATTGACCAGTGACTTTAATTCCCTGAGAGAAACACTGGTCAGACGCAACAATTGCAATATGACTCAAGTAAACAACAGCAAAATGTTATATGTTCCATTGCCCAAGGACGCAACGGCAGTAACAAGGTTGGCAGAAGTGGGGATCGAACCTGGAACCCTCAAGTTGCCGACACGGCCACGCTACCGGCCGTGCCATACCGCCCCATGTTGCACATCGTGCCGCATGCTGCTAATGAGTACAGACTAACAAGGGGTGTCCCAATCCCATGTTTATAGCGGTTCCATGTCAGCAAAAAAAATGGGATGACTTGCATCTAAAATCTCCGATACACACAGTCCTGCAGTGCGCTTACCGTATTTTTTCGGATGATAAGGCGCACTTAAAATCCTTTCGTTTTCCCGAAACTCGACAGTGCGCCTTATAACACGGTGTACGGGATGATTCTGGTTGTGCTTACCGACCTCGGAGCTGTTTTATTTGGTACATGGTGTAACGATAAGTGTGACCAGTAGATGGCAGTCACAAATAAGCGATACGTGTAGACTGTGTGGAGAATGCATATATTTTTAAGAGTTCTTTCTTTATTCATAGTCATGTTTAAAGCAGCTAATATTTTCCCATGTGTACACTTTGTTCTTGTATCGTATGTCCGCAAGTAAACTCTGTGTTTTACCTTGAAGCCTTGGAATGTGGGAATTGGAGTACTCCCTTCTTATCTTATCTGTATTAGAACAATGAGACTGTATTTCTTTCTGGGCAGGGTGGGGGCTGTTTTCGTATTCAATAAATTGTCTCTTCCCGTTTGATCTTCAGACCGCTTCTAGATGCCGCTATTAACGGACTGTAGGACTGGTCTCCTAAAGCTTTAGTAAACCTTGATAATATTCCTATTCTGTCTTGATGGTCCTTCTTACTCTGCATATATGACATCTGAAAGAACTTGGGATTGACCAGTGACTTTAATTCCCTGAGAGAAAGACTGGTCAGACGCAACAATTGCAATATGACTCAAGTAAACAACAGCAAAATGTTATATGTTCCATTGAAAATATAGAACATTACACACGGCGCTGAAAAATCTGTCAAAATGTTTTAGTACGGCTTTGGTAAGCTATGAAGCCACACCGCTTGATGGATTGTACTGCGCTTCAACATAGGAGTATTATTATGGTTTGTGTATAAGGTAAGACATATTATCTGGCGTTTTGTTTCGCAATATTATGAAAAAGCAACTTTTCTTACCTTCTGGTACCTGCTGATCTGTATTTGGGATCTGCATAAGTCCTGAAAATTTGCGCGCGGCCGTCTTTGTAGTCGATAAGCTTCCTCTTTTGCTCTATCTTCTTGTTATGTGACATTCATCCTCCACTGTTGCCATTTCTAATATAAAGTAGTGTAAAGTTCTTACTTATATCTGTCAGTAAACTCACCATGAAAGCACTAAAACATACCGGTGTAGTGAGTTTACATTATCCACCCAAGGAACTTTAGTTATTAGAGAGTTCCGGTCGGACGGTTTTTTCCACGGGACACATTTCCGGCGTTGTTGTTGCACTAGTGAGCCACGGATGAGGAGATGCTGCTCCGCTATTGATTGAAGTAAAGTCTGAATGTCATTAAAGTTAAAGTTAAAAGTTAAAGTACCAATGATTGTCACACACACACTAGGTGTGGCGAGATTATTCTCTGCATTTGACCCATCACCCTTGATCACCCCCTGGGAGGTGAGGGGAGCAGTGGGCAGCAGCGGTGGCCGCGCCCGGGAATCATTTTGGTGAAACAGTTAGCTCCATCTTTTGACACTTCTTCCACTCCCGTCCTTGCACGCTACACCACTAAAACAAAGAAGACGCCGTCGAAGGCGAGCCACGTAAATAAGACCCGCCCACAAAAGCGACTGTCAGAAAGCGACTTGAAGATGGTGTGTAAAACATCATCTATGCAACATTTTGAGCAAAGAACCACCATTACATGTTATGTAGACCACAAGGAAGTCTTTAACATTGAGAAAAAATAATAATAATATGACTCCTTTAATGCGCCTTATATAATCCGGTGCGCCCTATGGTCCGGAAAATATGGTATGTATTGTTGCGTCGGACCAGTTCTTCCTCCCAGGGAATCTAAGTTACTGGTCAATCCCAAGTTCTTTTGATGACATATATGCTGAGTAAGAACGACCATCAAGACAGAATTGGAATATTTTCAAGTTTTCCTAAAGCTTTAGGAGATCAGTTTAACCAATACATTCATATTGGCTACTCTAGTTGATCTGACATTCAAACGGAAAAGCCAACTCCTTTGCACACAAAGAAAACCCCCATCTCTCCCCCTCGCAACACTGATAAGGAAAGAGTGGGTGTTGTAGTTCACATTCCAAGGGTGAAGAGGCATCTGAAATGTCTAAAGAAACTGGTAGAATATACAAAGGAAAAGTACTAAAGTACTCTAAACATGGCTATGTAAAAAGAAGGAACTCTTAAACATACATGCATCCTCCACAGTATACTAACATTAAAGGAAGGAACTTAGAAGTCGTGTCATTCGACTTTACAGATTCAACCGTAATTCCTTATTTATTTGACCGACCCACGCGTCACACCCTGTGAAGCAAGGCATCAGTCTCTGATCCGAGCACACCAATATAATAACAGAAGAGTTGGAAGAAACGCGCTGTGATGTTGGCGGTGATGATGATGATAATGATGATGAAGCACCATGGTGACCTGCTTCTGTTTCCATTCAAAAATAAAACAAGCGAGTCCCCACGGTAATGCACGGTCAGGACTGTGCACAGCTCATCAGGCCTCAGACATCTTTAGGATTACAAAAATAATACTTAAAAAAAATAGGGAATGTTTTTGGGATGTTTTTTTTCCACAACTTTCCGCCATGCTCTAACTTGTCATCTTCCAACAGGAGAGTCTTGTTATTCCTAATTAAAATCACCAATCACTCCCTTCCTGCCAGCCTTCTTCTTCTTCTTCTTCTTCTGTCGTCCGCACCCGCCGCCCACCTGGTCACGTGCCATCAGGGGCGTGAGAGGAGAAACGTGGCGGATGTTGCACACCTGACCTTAGAAATATGGAGGGGGTGGGGGGGTGGTCATGTGACCTAAGCGGGGCTAACTTGAATTTGTCCTGCTGTTTGTTTTGTGTTTACTTCTACTCCGTTTTGTTACCTTTTCATCCATTTAATGTTTTTAGCATGATGAAATTCACACCACACGGCCCACCCTCTTACCATCTCTATTTTTGGTCATGTGATGCTTTCTTTCCAAGATAAAGTTTCCTTTTTGCACATTAGCTGACATTTGCAGTATTATTTATTATTATTATTATTATTATTATTATTATTATTATTATTAACTAGGGATGTTCCGATCAGGGTTTTATGCCACCGATTCCAATACCGATCATCCGTGAGTGAGTGAAATTGCCCAATGCAAATACCAATACTTAGCACATTTAATACCTGTACATTTTTAAATGTACATTCATGGATAAAAGTGTACATACACTTGTAAAGAACATCATGTCATGGCTGTCTTGAGTTTACAATCATTTCTATTTTTTTGTGATTGGAGCACATACTTGTTGGTCACAAAAAAACATTCATGAAGTTTGCTTCTTTTATGAATTTATTATGGGTCTACTGAAAATGTGAGCAAATGTGCTGGGTCAAAAGTATACATACAGCAATGTTTGTGGCAAGTTTCACTGCAATAAGGCACTTTTGGTAGCCATCCACAAGCTTCTGCTTGAATTTTTGACCACTCCTCTTGACAAAATTGGTGCAGTTCAGCTAAATGTGTTGGTTTTCTGACATGCACTTGTTTCTTCAGCATTGTCCACACGTTTAAAGTCAGGACTTTGGGAAGGCCATTCTAAAACCTTCATTCTAGCCTGATTTAGCCATTCCTTTACCACCAGGGGTCATTGTCCTGTCGGAACACCCAGCCGCGCCCAAGACCCAACCTCCGGGCTGATGATTTTAGCTTGTCCTGAAGAATTTGGAGGTAATCCTCCTTTTTCATTGTCCCATTTACTCTCTGTAAAGCACCAGTTCCATTGGCATCAAAACAGGCCCAGAGCATAATACTACCACCACCATGCTTTACGGTAGGCATGTTGTTCCTGGGATTAAAGGCCTCACCTTTTCTCCTCCAAACATATTGCTGGGCATTGTGGCCAAACAGCTCCATTTTTGTTCCATCTGACCACAGAACTTTCCTCCAGACGGTCTTATCTTTGTCCATGTGATGTCAGAGAACCGAACTTCATGAATGTTTTTTTTGTGACCAACAAGTATGTGCTCCAATCACTCTATCACAAAAAAAATAAGAGTTGTAGAAATGATTAGAAACTCAACACAGCCATGACAAAATATGTCAACTTTTGACCAGGACTGTACAGGTAAAAGCCAGTAAATTAGAATATTTTGAAAAACTTGATTTATTTCAGTAATTGCATTCAAAAGGTGTAACTTGTACATTATATTTATTCATTGCACACAGACTGATGCATTCAAATGTTTATTTCATTTAATTTTGATGATTTGAAGTGGCAACAAATGAAAATCCAAAATTCCGTGTGTCACAAAATTAGAATATTACTTAAGGCTAATACAAAAAAGGGATTTTTAGAAATGTTGGCCAACTGAAAAGTATGTAAATGAAAAATATGAGCATGTACAATACTCAATACTTGGTTGGAGCTCCTTTTGCCTCAATTACTGCGTTAATGCGGCGTGGCATGGAGTCGATGAGTTTCTGGCACTGCTCAGGTGTTATGAGAGCCCAGGTTGCTCTGATAGTGGCCTTCAACTCTTCTGCGTTTTTGGGTCTGGCATTCTGCATCTTCCTTTTCACAATACCCCACAGATTTTCTATGGGGCTAAGGCCAGGGGAGTTGGCGGGCCAATTTAGAACAGAAATACCATGGTCCGTAAACCAGGCACGGGTAGATTTTGCGCTGTGTGCAGGCGCCAAGTCCTGTTGGAACTTGAAATCTCCATCTCCATAGAGCAGGTCAGCAGCAGGAAGCATGAAGTGCTCTAAAACTTGCTGGTAGACGGCTGCGTTGACCCTGGATCTCAGGAAACAGAGTGGACCGACACCAGCAGATGACATGGCACCCCAAACCATCACCCAACCATGCAAATGTTGCATTTCCTTTGGAAATCGAGGTCCCAGAGTATGGAGGAAGACAAGAGAGGCACAGGATCCACGTTGCCTGAAGTCTAGTGTAAAGTTTCCACCATCAGTGATGGTTTGGGGTGCCATGTCATCTGCTGGTGTCGGTCCACTCTGTTTCCTGAGATCCAGGGTCAACGCAGCCGTCTACCAGCAAGTTTTAGAGCACTTTCATGCTTCCTGCTGCTGACCTGCTCTATGGAGATGGAGATTTCAAGTTCCAACAGGACTTGGCGCCTGCACACAGCGCAAAATCTACCCGTGCCTGGTTTACGGACCATGGTATTTCTGTTCTAAATTGGCCCGCCAACTCCCCTGACCTTAGCCCCATAGAAAATCTGTGGGGTATTGTGAAAAGGAAGATGCAGAATGCCAGACCCAAAAACGCAGAAGAGTTGAAGGCCACTATCAGAGCAACCTGGGCTCTCATAACACCTGAGCAGTGCCAGAAACTCATCGACTCCATGCCACGCCGCATTAACGCAGTAATTGAGGCAAAAGGAGCTCCAACCAAGTATTGAGTATTGTACATGCTCATATTTTTCATTTTCATACTTTTCAGTTGGCCAACATTTCTAAAAATCCCTTTTTTGTATCAGCCTTAAGTAATATTCTAATTTTGTGACACACGGAATTTTGGATTTTCATTTGTTGCCACTTCAAATCATCAAAATTAAATGAAATAAACATTTGAATGCATCAGTCTGTGTGCAATGAATAAATATAATGTACAAGTTACACCTTTTGAATGCAATTACTGAAATAAATCAAGTTTTTCAAAATATTCTAATTTACTGGCTTTTACCTGTATATATAGTAAGTGCTTATGACAGATTGACAATATCAACACGGAATTCTCTTTTACTACGTACAATTGTTTGAGAAGCACCATTTAGCCTTTCTCGAAGAAAAAAATGCCCTACGCTTGCGTTGTTTTCGGCTGCACGAATCGTTCAAATCGCGAAAAGGGTAAATGTTCCTTCAGAGTTCCCTGAGAGGTATTCAAAAAGGGCGAAAGAGTACAAGACTTTACAAAACAACAAAGGGAAAAGCATGCAGGTCACACTCCAGTCCAAGGGAGCAGAGTCGGGAGAATGCATGAGTTTGTACTAGGTTGTACGGTATACCGGTACTAGTACGATACCATACCTGCCAACTACTCCGGTTTTCCCGTAATTAGTACGGTTTTCATCAACCTATTCCGGGTTACGGTTGCAGTGATAAAAAATACGGTTTTTCATTAATTAAAAAAAAAAATTTTTTTTTAAGTTTTATTCACGAAATCGCGTAACAACAATGAAAATCGACACTGCTTCCCGTAACTTCCTATCGAGCCATTCCGAATGCCATGCGCGAGGTTATTTATAGCACCGCTGCCAAGCACGAGGCACCTGTTGCCCATTGTTTCCAAACGAGCGAACGATCATGGAATCAGCCGGAGAAAAATCGCATACGAGTCTTAAACCGAAAAGAAAACTGCAGTCATTCCGTGAAGAATATTCAAAAGCCTATGCGGGAATAAATATCCGTTCCAAAAAGGGTGAAAATTACGCGAATTGCACCTTGTGCAGACAAGATTTTTCGATCGGACACGGAGGAATTAGCGATGTAAAAGACCACGTCGGGACAAAAAAACACAAGTCTAATGCCGTTGCTAGCGATACAAGTGGAAAACTTTCAACGTTGTTCGTCGCCCAAACAGATTCTTTTGGATGTGATAAATGCCGAAGTTTTATTTACGGAGGCAATAATTGAGCATGGATTTCCAATCGCACTGGCTGATCACATGGGACAGTTAAATGTTTGTAATGCAACCTTTAAAAATCATTACGCGGTGATCGCGGTCCCAAAAATAAACTTTTCTTGCATGATAATGTCCAGAAAAATTCGCTTTATATTACTATAGAGTCCTTTTAACGAATGAGTTTGATGGTTTATCACAAACCTTAAATGAAAGAAGTCCTTTGTTCTCCTGCACCATGCATGCACTTTGGCCTTGCTTCGTGTTTGGTGCGCAATCCTGTCGGCTGTATTTCACAGCACGACATACTGTTAAAAGTGTTTATACTATTTATGCTTTCAAGTCCAAGTTGAAGAAATCTTGTTAAATGTTGACAGCATAACTACCAAAATACAGAAGTATATCCTTAATATTTTTGCAGTGCTATTTCTGTTGAAAAGTTCAAATGATTACATTAGAGATGTGATGTGCCACTTTTCAAGTGTCTGATGGCTTCAATTAATTTTCATGAATTTTTCATATTTTGAATTCTTTTGAAAGGCTTACAAAAAAAACTACATTTGAATTGTAATTCCATGCTATTGACAGGACTATTAATTTTAATGAAGTTAGCTTACCATGTTTACAGTACGATAATTGTGATAGAAATGGGAATTTTAGGCACAGAATATTGTTTACAATTGAACAAGGCAGTAGATTATACAAGCTTGGACAGAAAGTTAATAATGACACCAATTTTTTTTTTAATGGAATTGTTTAGTACTGTTTTACCATTTGTTTACTGTAAAAAGTGTTTATACTTTCAATTAACAAATTGAAGTCTTGTGAAAGGTTGACAGGATAACTGGCATTAACTGTCAAAATAATTTCAAACTATTGAAGTTAGCTTACAGAATAAACATGTCAATCAACCCATATGATTTTTGCTGTAATATTTTTGTTTTGAAAAGTCACTGTGACTGATAGAAAAGTGATGGTTTTAGCAACATTTTAACCTGTCTGAATGCTAATAATCATTTTGCGTCGGGGGGGGGCGAAGGAACCCCCCACCAGGACTTTGTCCTGGACCTACCGGGGCCTGCGGCCCTTGGACCCTGGCTACTAGGTTTTTCTGATTTCAAAAGTTGGCAGGTATGCGATACTAATGAATCATATTCGGTACTATACCGCCGCTAAAAAGTACCGGTCCCTGCTCCCCTTTTTTTTAACGGGCATGACAGCGCATGACTTGTCCCTATGGGGGGCCTCCTTTCTGTCCAATACCACATGAAAGTGTTTGCTTTTTGCCATCTTATTTGTCCAGCTTCCACACTCCTTTTTATGCACTTTACAAGAAATACATCGGCGGGAAAACTCCGTAGCTTGCTAGCTTGTGCGCGCCAGCTTTCCGAGACTCTTACCGTATTTTCCGCACCATAAGTCGCCCTGGGTTATAAGCCGCGCCTTCAATGAACGGCATATTTCAAAACTTTGTCCACCTATAAGCCGCCCCGTGTTATAAGCCGCATCTAACTGCGCTAAAGGGAATGTCAAAAAAACAGTCAGATAGGTCAGTCAAACTTTAATAATATATTAAAAACCAGCGTTCTAACAACTCTGTTCACTCCCAAAATGTACGGTAATGTGCAAATGTGCAATCAATAAGCATCAATAACTTAATGTTGCTCGAACGTTAATGTCACAACACACAAAATAAACATAACGCTCACTTTCTGAAGTTATTCTTCATTCATAAATCCCTCGAATTCTTCTCCTTCGGTGTCCGAATTAAAAAGTTGGGCGAATACGGGATCCAAAATGGCTCCGGCTCCGTCTCGTCGAAGTCATTGCCTTCGTCCGAAAGCTCGGACCACAGTTGTGACCGAAATATCCGCCCAGGCATTTACGATCCACTGGCAGATGTTGGCGTATGTCGTCCGGCGCTGTCTCCCTGTCTTAGTGAAGGTGTGTTCGCCTTCGGTCATCCATTGTTCCCACGCCGTTCGCAGTCGTGCTTTAAATGCCTTGTTGACACCAACATCGAGCGGTTGGAGTTCTTTGGTTAATCCACCCGGAATGACGGCGAGTGTTGTATTTGTGTGCTTCACTTGTTTTTTGACACCATCTGTGATGTGGGCGCGCATGGAGTCGTATATCAACATGGAACACACAAAGGAAATTAAACGTAATGCCCGCGCGCTTCTTCTTCTACGGGGGCGGGTGGTTGCTTACCGTAGAAGAAGAAGCGCTTCCTCTTCTACGGGGGCGGGTGCTTACCTTGGCGGTTGCTTACCGTAGAAGAAGAAGCGCTTCCTCTTCTACGGGGAAAAAAGATGGCGGCTGTTTACCGTAGTTGCGAGACCGAAACTTTATTTCTTCATCCATCCATCCCTTCGAGTTAGCTTTTATGATGACGCCGGCTGGAAAGGTCTCTTTTGGCAAGGTCTTCCTTTTGAATATCACCATGGGTGGAAGTTTCTGGCCATTAGCATGGCAAGCTAGAACCACAGTGAAGGATGACTTCTCATTCCCTGTGGTGCGAATATTCACCGTACGTGCTCCCGTTGTATCCACAGTGCGGTTCACAGGAATATCAAAAGTCAGTGGAACCTCGTCCATGTTGATAATGTTCTCTGGCCGGATCTTTTTTTCAGCTATCTTGTTTTTACAATATGCACGGAAAGTAGCCAGCTTTTCTTGAAAGTCTTTAGGCAGTTGCTGTGAAATAGTAGTCCGTGTGCGGATGGAGAGATTGCGTCTTTTCATGAACCGGAAACCTGTCGCTTAGTAGGAGCCATTTTGTGGTCTTTACAGATGTAAACACACAAAGGAAATGAAACGTAATATCCGCGCGCTTTTTCTTCTTCTACGCGGGCGGGTGGTTGCTTACAGTAGAAGAAGAAGCGCTTCCTCTTCTATGGGTGCGGGTGCTTACCTTGGCGGTTGCTTACCGTAGAAGAAGAAGCGCTTCCTCTTCTACGGGGAAAAAAGATGGCGGCTGTTTACCGTAGTTGCGAGACCGAAACTTTATGAAAACGAATCTTAATATTAATCCATATATAAAGCGCACCGGGTCATAAGCCGCACTGTCAGCTTTTGAGTAAATTTGTGGTTTTTAGGTGCGGCTAATAGTGCGGAAAATACGGTACTTTGTTAGCGCAGGCAGCATGAAGCGGCGCTTTTATTGTGAAGACAGGAACTGTGCAGTCGGTCTTTAGAGTTTTGACCGCAGGTTTCGGCGCGAGAGTCTGTCGAAATAAAAAAAAGTGTTTCTCGCCTTAATGTCGGTCGTTTTTTCTCAATAATGATCTGGCAGCAGCCGGCTACATCTCACAAGACTTTTGGGTGCCGCGAATGTCAATCAAGTGACGATACCGACGTCTTGGTGAAGATTGATGATCGCTCATTTTTTGGCGATGGACTGGCACACCCTCCGCCATCGACCGGTATCTCGCCATCGAGGGGATCGGCGTTTGTGATCGGCATAAATCGGCAATGGCGATCACGCCTAGTGGTTAGAGTGTCCGCCCTGAGATCGGTAGGTTGTGAGTTCAAACCCAAGGCCGAGTCATACCAAAGACTATAAAAATGGGACCCATTACCTCCCTGCTTGGCACTCAGCATCAAGGGTTGGAATTGGGGGTTAAATCACCAAAAATGATTCCCGGGCGCGGCCACCGCTGCTGCCCACTGCTCCCCTCACCTCCCAGGGTGTGATCAAGGGTGATGGGTCAAATGCAGAGAATAATTTCGCCACACCTAGTGTGTGTGTGACAATCATTGGTACTTTAACTTTAACTTTAACATACTTTTCCGTCCGATACTGACCGGTGGCCGATTGATCAGCACATCCCTACGATCAAGCATTTCATTCCATCTCATCCCTTATGTGTGGGGTGAATTTCCATTATACCTTTTCAAAAGGTATAATGACTCTAAATGGGCTGTCTAAATGTCCCTTTTTGATAGTGCAGCCTGACTTTTTTTTTATTTTATTTTTATATATACCTGCCTGGCTTTTGAATGTTGATGTTTGCTTTGCTAGCGTCTATTTATTTATTCATTTTTAGATATCACCCTTTGACTGATCCCTTTGGCTCATGCATAAGATATATTCTTAAGCAAAAAGGATGGTGGATGGACATTTATTTTACTTTTCTTTTCTTCCCCCTATGCAGCCCTCTTCCTCTCTAGAGACTCAGGATGTAAGAATACCTTGATATGAGTTTTTTTTTTACTTATGTACACCAACACCCGATTGTTGAGCTGAGAGTATAGTAATTGGTCTTGTAAGGATACGGTTAAAAATGCTTAGCAATAAGATGCATGCATGTAGATGAATTAGCCGTTGTTTATGTTGAGCATTGTTGTCCATGAGAAGCAATTGGAGCTGCCAGGCAGTAGTTTGCATATTTGAGATGGTTGCATTAAGGTGAAACATGGTATCACATCGTGTACCTTCCCTTCATTCTTTTTTTCCAATTCTGAAACGCAAATCAAAAAATAAAATTAGGGCCGTTTTTTTCGATTTTTGTTATATATGGCAGATTTTAAAACAAACAAAAAAAGGGTAGTGATGGGTCCGGCAACACCGATGCATCGGCGCATGCGTCGAGCTCATAGAGCGAAACCCTGTGTCGGTGCGCGTACCGCTTTTAGAAAGTCACGTGACCGATCATGAGCTGTTTTTGGTCACGTGACCGATACGCGAACTGTGTCGCACTGACGCCTCCTCTGTACCCTGTAACCAATCTGGCGCCCTAGGCAAGATTTTAGGTGGCGCCCCCCCTTCCCCCACATCGGCAGTGAAGTGTATATACTCACAAGAACCCGAATAGCTTTGTCTTTGACCTTTTTTTTTTTTTTACTTACAACTATACCTAATATATAAAGGGGTGGAAAAGTGACTATTACCTGCAGGGCAAACATTAGCTAACCAGAAGGCAATAACAATGTAAACAAAAAACACCTGCTTAAAAGATCTAATACAAATGTCCCTGAGGAATGTAAGGTGGGAGTACTGTAATTACCTAACGTTACATTATTATTTTCCATAACAATTTAGCCCCCTCCACAAAATTAACCCGACGTTAAAACAGAACTAGCTATTTATTGATTAGCAATTGCCGAATCATGTAACATTAGCTTAATGCTAAAAAGCCAGGTTACTATCACATTCTGTAACAGACAAATAATTTCATGTAGGCTAACGTTACCTACCTGCTACCTCTTGTCTTTTTCTCGTTTCTCCTCCTCTTCTTTTCTCTTTTTTCTTCCCTGGGCACCTGACAGTTTTGGCCGTTTTGACATCTTGTGTTGATTTTTTGATGTGGTGACGTCCAAAAAGAGTCATGATACGGGAAGGGAGGGGCGCACCGTGCGGGGGGGAGGGGCGTAATGTTGTAACAAATAATATTTCTATTAAATAGGCTTTACTTTGCATTTTAATTAACGTGGGATTATTTTTTTGTATTTAGAAATAATAGTACCAACTTTTTTTTTTTTTTTTTTTTTTCTCCAACATTTGTGGCACTGGCGTGGCGCCCCCTGATGGACGGCGCCCTTAGCATTTGCCTATACGGCCTATGCCACGGGCCGGCCCTGCCTGTGAGCGTGTCTTTTCTACAGCCGGAGAAATAATAACTAAGAAGAGAAATCGTCTAAAATGTAATACGTCGGAAAAACTTTTTTTTTTTTTTTTTATAAAAATGTGTAAAAAAATAATATTAAAAAAATTCCCAGTCCACAATCATCCACAACACGTTCTCTTAGATTTCCATGTTATAATACATGTTCACATTATTTATTGACTGTATCTAAAAAAGATACAAATATATATTTAGTTAAATGAAGATATGAAATAATCATAAATGAAATACAATGACTTGGTTTATATTATTGTATATACTAGGGCAGGGGTCACCAACGCGGTGCCCGCGGTCACCAGGTAGCCCGTAAGGACCAGATCAATCGCCCGCTCGCCTGTTCTAAAAATAGCTCAAAGAGCAGCACTTACCAGTGAGCTGCCTCTATTTTTTAAATTTTATTTATTTACTAGCAAGCTGGTCTCGCTTTGCTCGACATTTTTAATTCTAAAAGAGACAAAACTCAAATAGAATTTGAAAATCCAAGAAAATATTTTAAAGACTTGGTCTTCACTTGGAATAAGCGGTAGAAAATGGATGGATGGATGGGTCTTCACTTGTTTAAATAAATTCATTTATTTTTTTACTTTGCTTCTTATTACTTTTAGAAATACAATTTTAGAGAAAAAAATACAACCTTAAAAATGATTTTAGGATTTTTAAACAAATATACCTTTTTACCTTTTAAATTTCTTCCTCTTCTTTCCTGACAATTTAAATCAATGTTCAAGTAAATTTATTTATTTTTTATTGTAAAGAATAATAAATATTTTAGCTTCTGTTTTTTCGACGAAGAATATTTGTGAAATATTTCTTCAAACTTACTATGATTAAAATTTAAAAAAAAATATTCTGGCAAATCTAGAAAATCTGTAGAATCAAATTTAAATCTTATTTCAAAGTATTTTGAATTTCTTTTCAAATTTTTGTTCTGGAAAATCTAGAAGAAATACTAATTTGTCTTTGTTAGAAATATAGCTTGGTCCAATTTGTTAAATATTCTAACAAAGTGCAGATTGGATTTTAACCAATTTAAAACATGTCATCAAAATTCTAAAATGTATCTTAATCAGGAAAAATGACTAATGATGTTCCATAAATTATTTTTTTTATTTTTTTTCAAAAAGATTCAAATAAGCTAGTTTTTCTTTTCTTTTTGTCGGTTGAATTTTGAATTATAAAGAGTCGAAATTGAAGATAAACTATGTTTCAAAATTTTATTTTAAATTTTTTCTTGTTTTCTCCTCTTTTAAACCGTTCAATTAAGTGTTTTTTTCATCATTTATTCTCTACAAAAAACCTTCCGTAAAAGGAAAAAAAAATGTACGACGGAATGACAGACAGAAATACCCATTTTTTTATATATATAAATGTATTTATTTAGCTATTCTTGTTTAAATCACACTTACAAATGACAATATATTTATTTATTTAAGTGTGTATCAAACTGGTAGCCCTTCGCATTAATCAGTACCCAAGAAGTAGTTTTTGGTTTCAAAAAGGTTGGTGACCCCTGTACTAGGGCATCAAATCAGTGTCAGTTGAGTCGGTCCATAGGTTGCCTGTAGGGATTTTTAATGTCCAGCAGATGTCAGTATTTAGTGACACAGTATCGACACAGTATCAATACAGTTTTGCAATGTGTCGAAACGCTTCATGACGCCTCATCAACCCATCACTAAAAAAAGGGCTTGATTTTCATTAAAATATTGCCATAAAATTGAATTGTGGCAGACTCTCTTCTCCGGGTTCCTCGAACCACCAATCACTGACATGACAGCTGCGTTCATGGTTCTGAACAATGATTTATTTTTCAAAATGAGTCTCTTTTTGTGTTTTTCAGCCATGGTCTCTGAGTCAGTCTCGCTCTCGCTCGCTCTCCAACTTCCCTCTCCTCTTCGGCCGCTGCCTTTTTAAAAGAGCGACAGGTGATTAGATAATCAGACCCAGGTGGGACATCTACGCACCTGTCGCTAATCTCGAAGCCGGTCCTGGCACACCCCGCTTCGTTGCAGGTCCGCAGGCCACGCCCCCCCCCCTCCAACATGGCTGTTGTGCTGTTTTCCTTTTATGGAGTTTTATTTTTACAGATAACCACAAAAATCGGGGAAAAAAAGTGCAAAATGCGTGTTTATCTGTGTGATGAAAAATTGAGCCGGAAGCAGTATTTTAGCCTTTCCTTTGCGTTTAGCGTGTTTTCTTTTTTTTAGCACAACGCTAACATCTTTGTTCAGCAGGAGTCCTAAAAAAAAAAAAAAGTTTCAGACCATTTTTTTCTATTTTCATTTCTGAAACAAAAGTTGGACAACTATTTAATGACACTTTTTTTTATATCAATCAATCAATGTTTGCTTATATAGCCCTAAATCACCAGTGTCTCAAAGGGCTGCACAAGCCACAACGGCATATATAGTAAAAGTAATAATACTTCAAAGTAATATTTTTTTAATATTATTACTTTGAACTGTTTTATATTTCAATTTTTTTATCCTGTAAAGTGTCTTTGAGTACTCTGAAAAGCGCTATACCAAATAAAATGTATTATTATTATTATTATTATTATTATTATTATTATTATTATTATTATTATATGAGACTCCTATGGAGCCCCTAAAGGTACATGGGGGGAAAAAAAAAAATATATTTTTTATTTTTTATCTTTTTTTTTTTAAAACATGTATATCGTGCGCACAAGAAAGTTTCTCGTGTGCACGAGTTACATGTCTTAAAAAATTTTTAAAAAAAATAAATAAAAATTATAATAAAAAAAAAATTTTTTTTATAACTTTATAAAAAGTTTCTCATGCGCACGAGATACATATCTAAAAAAAAATAAATAAATAAAATAAAATTAATGTAAAAAAAAAAATTCCCCCATGTCCCTTTAGGGGCTCCGTAGACTCCTGCTGAACAAAGATGTTCCTGTTTTGCTAAAAACATGCTAAACGCAAAGGAAAGGCTTAAATACTGCTTCCGGTTCAATTTGTCATCACACAGGCAACCACACATTTTTGCACATTTTTTTTTTGCGTTTATCTGGAAAAAAATGTAAATCCATAAAAGCAAAACAGCACAAATCCAATTTTATGGCAATATTTGAATGCAAATCAACACCTTTTTTGTTTGTTTTAAAACCCATCCATCCATCCATTGTCTACCGCTTGTCCCTTTTGAGGTCGCGGGGGGGGGATGCTGGAGCCTATCTCAGCTGCATTCGCGCGGAAGGCGGGGTACACCCTGGACAAGTCGCCACCTCAAAACTAACATATAAATATCTGTGTTGGCCCTGCGATGAGGTGGCGACTTGTCCAGGGTGTACCCCGCCTTCTGCCCGGATGCAGCTGAGAGAGGCTCCAGCACCCCCCGCGACCCCAAAAGGGACAAGCGGTAGAAAATGGATGGATGGATGGATTTTAAAACAAACAAAAAAAAGGGTTGATTTTCATTAAAATATTGCCAGAAAATTGGATGTTGTGCTGTATTCCTTTTAAGGAGTTTTATTTTTACAGATAACCACAAAAATCGGGGAAAAAAAGTGCAAAAATGCGTGTTTATCTGTGTGATGACAAATTGAACCGGAAGCAGTATTTTAGCCTTTCCTTTGCGTTTAGTGTGTTTGTTTGTTTTTAGCACAACGCTAACATCTTTGTTCAGCAGGAGTCCTAAAATTACTTGTCTTGGATGACTTGAAGGCACTGGACATTGAGTCAGAGTGGACGATGTTCCGTGCCTCTATTGTCGAGGCGGCCGATTGGAGCTGTGGCCGCAAGGTAGTTGGTGCCTGTCGTGGCGGTAATCCTAGAACCCGCTGGTGGACACCAGCGGTAAGGGATGCCGTCAAGCTGAAGAAGGAGTCCTATCGAGCTCTTTTGGCTCATGGGACTCCGGAGGCAGCAGACAGGTACCGACAGGCCAAGCGATGTGTGGCTTCAGCGGTCGCGGAGGCAAAAACTCGGACATGGGAGGAGTTCGGGGAAGCCATGGAAAACGACTTCCGGACGGCTTCGAAGCGATTCTGGACCACCATCCGCCGCCTCAGGAAGGGGAAGCAGTGCACTATCAACACCGTGTATGGCGAGGATGGTGTTCTGCTGACCTCGACTGCGGATGTTGTGGATCGGTGGAGGGAATACTTCGAAGACCTCCTCAATCCTACCAGCACGTCTTCCTATGAGGAAGCAGGGTCTGGGGAATCTGTGGTGGGCTCTCCTATTTCTGGGGCTGAGGTTGCCGAGGTAGTTAAAAAGCTCCTCGGTGGCAAGGCCCCGGGGGTGGATGAGATCCGCCTGGAGTTCCTTAAGGCTCTGGATGTTGTGGGGCTGTCTTGGTTGACAAGACTCTGCAACATCGCGTGGACATCGGGGGCAGTACCTCTGGATTGGCAGACCGGGGTGGTGGTTCCTCTCTTTAAGAAGGGGAACCGGAGGGTGTGTTCCAACTATCGTGGGATCACACTCCTCAGCCTTCCCGGTAAGGTCTGTTCAGGTGTACTGGAGAGGAGGCTACGCCGGATAGTCGAACCTCGGATTCAGGAGGAACAGTGTGGTTTTCGTCCTGGTCGTGGAACTGTGGACCAGCTCTATACTCTCGGCAGGGTCCTTGAGGGTGCATGGGAGTTTGCCCAACCAGTCTACATGTGCTTTGTGGACTTGGAGAAGGCATTCGACCGTGTCCCTCGGGAAGTCCTGTGGGGAGTGCTCAGAGAGTATGGGGTTTCGGACTGTCTGATGGTGGCGGTCCGCTCCCTGTATGATCAGTGTAAGAGCTTGGTCCGCATTGCCGGCAGTAAGTCGGACACGTTTCCGGTGAGGGTTGGACTCCGCCAAGGCTGCCCTTTGTCACCCATTCTGTTCATAACTTTTATGGACAGAATTTCTAGGCGCAGTCAAGGCGTTGAGGGGATCCGGTTTGGTGGCTGCAGGATTAGGTCTCTGCTTTTTGCAGATGATGTGGTCCTAATGGCTTCATCTGGCCAGGATCTTCAGCTCTCACTGGATCGGTTCGCAGCTGAGTGTGAAGCGACTGGGATGAGAATCAGCACCTCCAAGTCCGAGTCCATGGTTCTCGCCCGGAAAAGGGTGGAGTGCCATCTCCGGGTTGGGGAGGAGATCTTGCCCTAAGTGGAGGAGTTCAAGTACCTCGGAGTCTTGTTCACGAGTGAGGGAAGAGTGAATCGTGAGATCGACGGGCGGATCGGTGCGGCGTCTTCAGTAATGCGGACGCTGTATCGATCCGTTGTGGTGAAGAAGGAGCTAAGCCGGAAGGCAAAGCTCTCAATTTACCGGTCGATCTACGTTCCCATCCTCACCTATGGTCACGAGCTTTGGGTTATGACCGAAAGGACAAGATCACGGGTACAAGCGGCTGAAATGAGTTTCCTCCGCCGGGTGGCGGGGCTCTCCCTTAGAGAAGCTCTGTCATCCGCGGGGAGCTCAAAGTAAAGCCGCTGCTCCTCCACATCGAGAGGAGCCAGATGAGGTGGTCCGGGCATCTGGTCAGGATGCCATCTGAGCGCCTCCCTAGGGAGGTGTTTAGGGCACGTCCGACCGGTAGGAGGCCACGGGGAAGACCCAGGACACGCTGGGAAGACTATGTCTCCCGGCTGGCCTGGGAACGCCTCGGGATCCCCCGGGAGGAGCTGGACGAAGTGGCTAGGGAGAGGGAAGTCTGGGCTTCCCTGCTTAGGCTGCTGCCCCCGCGACCCGACCTCGGATAAGCGGAAGAAGATGGATGGATGGATGGGATGGATTTTTACAGATAACCACAAAAATCGAAAACAATTTTTGCAAAAATGCGTGTTTATCTGTGTGATGACAAATTGAACCGGAAGCAGTATTTTAGCCTTTCCTTTGCGTTTAGCGTGTTTTCTTTTTTTTTTAGCACAACGGTAACATCTTTGTTCAGCAGGAGTCCTAAAAAAAAAAGAAAGTTTCAGACCATTTTTTTCTATTTTCATTTCTGAAACAAAAGTTGGACAACTATTTAATGACACTTTTTTTTTATATCAATCAATCAATGTTTGCTTATATAGCCCTAAATCACGAGTGTCTCAAAGGGCTGCACAAGCCACAATGGCATATATAGTAAAAGTAATAATACTTCAAAGTAATAATTTTTTTATATTATTACTTTGAACTGTTTTATATATTATTTTTTTTATCCTGTAAAGTGTCTTTGAGTACTCTGAAAAGCGCTATACCAAATAAAATGTATTATTATTATTATTATCTATATTATTATTATATAAGACTCCTACGGAGCCCCTAAAGGGACATGGGGGGGGGAATGTTAATTTTATTTTTTATCTATTTTTTTTTTAGACATGTATATCGTGCGCACGAGATACATGTCTAAAACAAATTTAAAAAATAAATAAAAATTATAATTTAAAAAAAAAAATGTTTAATAACTTTGTAAAAAGTTTCTCATGTGCACGAGATACATATCTAAAAAAGATTAAAAATTTAAAAAATTATGTAAAAAAAAAAATTCCCCCATGACCCTTTAGGGGCTCCGTAGACTCCTGAACAAAGATGTTCCCGTTATGCTAAAAACATGCTAAACGCAAAGGAAAGGCTAAAATACTGCTTCCTGTTCAATTTGTCATCACACAGGCAACCACAAATTTTTGCACATTTTTTTTTTGCGTTTATCTGGAAAAAATTTAAAAAAGTAATAATACTTCAAAGTAATAATTTTTTTATATTATTACTTTGAACTGTTTTATATTTTAATTTTTTTATCCTGTAAAGTGTCTTTGAGTACTCTGAAAAGCGCTATACCAAATAAAATGTATAATTATTATTATTATTATATAAGACTCTTACAGAGCCCCTAAAGGGACATGGGGGTAAAAAAATAAAAAATTATAATTTTATTTTTTATCTATTTTTTTTTTAGACATGTATCCTTGTGTGCATGAGATACATGTCTAAAAAAAAAAAATAAAATAAAATAAAATTATAATTTAAAAAAAAATTGTTTTTTATAACTTTTTAAAAAGTTTCTCATGCGCACGAGATACATATCTAAAAAAAATTAAAAATTAAAAAAATTATGTAAAAAAAAAATTCCCCCATGTCCCTTTAGGGGCTCCGTAGACTCCTGCTGAAGAAAGATGTTCCCGTTATGCTAAAAACATGCTAAACGCAAAGGAAAGGCTAAAATACTGCTTCCGGTTCAATTTGTCATCACACAGGCAACCAAAAATTTTTGCACATTTTTTTTTTGCGTTTATCTGGAAAAAATGTAAATCCATAAAAGCAAAACAGCACAAAATCCAATTTTATGGCAATATTTGAATGAAAATCAACCCCTTTTTTGTTTGTTTTAAAATCCATCCATCCATCCATTTTCTACCGCTTGTCCCTTTTGAGGTCGCATTCGCGCGGAAGGCGGGGTACACCCTGGACAAGTCGCCACCTCAAAACTACCATATAAATATCTGTGTTGGCCCTGCGATGAGGTGGCGACTTGTCCAGGGTGTACCCCGCCTTCCGCCCGGATGCAGCTGAGATAGGCTCCAGCACCCCCCCCCCCCGCGACCCCAAAAGGGACAAGCGGTAGAAAATGGATGGATGGATGGATTTTAAAACAAACAAAAAAAAAGGGTTGATTTTCATTCAAATATTGCCATAAAATTGGATTCTGTGCTGTTTTGCTATTATGGATTTTAATTTTTAATTTAATTGAATTAATTTAGTATTTATTGGTCCCCTTGGGGAAATTCATTGTCACTGATTTTCCAGATAAACAAGGTCAAGGTCAAGGTTCAACTTTATTGTCCCCGCGGGGAAATTTGTCTTGGGCACAGTGCATCATTGCTTTCTTAACATACCCAAAAACAACAGAACAAAAAACACAAGCACAGACACAACCACAACCATACAACTAACATTTAAACATCAGAACATGGAGCTTGATAGACATAGGTGGCACTTTGATGTAGGCATAAAATCTACAGTATGGAGATGAAGATAAAGTACCAATGTGCATTGCACTAGAGCTCATGGATAAAGTGCTGTGTGCTAAAGTGCTTAGTTCTAAAGTGCTATGTGCTAAAAAAGTGCTAACCTATGTATTAAAATTCTATTGCACATTGTTGGTCAGCTTAATGGAGGCTGGAACAAATGATAATTTAAGGCGGTTAGATTTGCATAGTGGGACCCGGAGTCTTCTCCCTGATGGCAGGGTTCCATATTCAGGAAAGAGTGGGTGTTGTGAGTTGGAAATACTTTTCTTAGCTTTTTTCCTAACTGCCTGCTCATAGATGCTCTGTATAGGCTCATATTCTTTCCTCCCTACGATTTTCATTGCCGTTTTATGCATGCCGGCCAGTTTGCTTTTTAGCTTAACGGTTAGGTTGCCAAACCATGAGGTGATCCCGTATCTAATGATGCTCTCTACAATGGCACGGTAGAAAATCATCATGATGTGGCTGCTTACGCCGTACAATCTTAATCTTCGCAAAAAATATAGCCTCTGTTGCAGTCTATTGTACAGTTTGTCAATATGTGTCTTCCAGCAGAGAAGATTATCAATATGAACCCCTAAATATTTATATGAGGATACCTGGGTGATTTCCTGATTTTTGATGACCACTGGCTCATGGTCAGTCACTTTCCTCGGATCCAAAACCATTTCCTGTGTCTTGGTCACATTTAAAATAAGATGGTTAGTGTCACACCACCTAATAAATAGGTCTATCTCGTCTTGGTACACAGAGGGGTCCGTGTCCTTGTGTAGAAGGCTTAGGAGCACGGTATCGTCCGCAAATTTCACCATATAAACGCAAAAAAAAATGTGCAAAAATTTGTGGTTTACTGCCGAAAAAAACGGCCCTAATGACATTTTTTGAGTTGCGTTTCAGAATTGTAAATAGAATGAAGGGAATGTACGCGTCCACTGACATCTTTACGACCCATCACTCATCCTAATGCATTTTTTTTGGAGCCCAAATGCCGGCATCAAATTTAGACGACTATCCCCTCATATCATGCGGCGAAACCTTCTCCGCTCGCCTTCTTTTCACACTCCGCCCCCCCCATCTACTTAGAGCATAAGAGGATAATTCATGTGGCGAGTTGGGAGGAGGAGAAGCAAAGTCATCGCCCCCCCCTCGGCCATGTAGAACGCCAATAATGTTTCCACATATTCATTTTAGGATAGGAAAAGTGGTAGAGCAGAGCCCGACCCCCAAAAGAAAGCCTCTTTTAGGTCCATCAGTACCACCCTGGCTTCCAGCATCAAGAGGCGTAGGTCCTCCAAAGACACGGTAAGGAGACCCAGAAGCGACATCTTCCCTTGTTTACTCCTTCTCCTCGTCCTCCTCTGTCGCTTCTCTCTCTCTCTCTCTCTCTCTGCCCCCTTCTCTTTCTTTCTGTCCTCTCTCTGCCCTCATCTCCATATTTCCGCCCACGAGGGCGTCCATGCGCCACTCATCCATGTCCACGGGGCTCAGCCGGCCTCCTGTCACGCGTCTGTCAGTTCACCATCGATCATCCATCAAAGCATCCGTAGAGGAAGGGCATCAGTGCAGGTCAGGTCAGACCGGGAGCTGGAGTCAGACGGAGGAGAGGAGGTTTTAGATGGTGTTGACGCCGATTTTAAGGACTTTTGTCTTGGGCTGCTGGTTTGGCGATTGTTTGGTTCTTGAAGGTGTCGTGGTGTGTGTGTGTGTGTTTCAGTGTTCTGGCCACCTTTTTTCTTTGCACCTGCACTTGTGTGTGTATATTTTTTTGTTTGTTTGGAAAGCATGTGCAGATGTTCTGTCTTTTTTTTAAATCCAATTTCCAAGGTGTGACGGACAACTAAGAAGAAAACTTGTTTGTTGATCCATCAGTCTATTTCAGGATCACGCTCACGGACCGCGATTAACACTTTTTGCTTTGTGATGTTTTGTTAATTTGTGCGTCTTTCAGGATGTTTCAGGATCGTATGTTTTTATACGATCTGTGCTCCGTAAATTGAGGTTCTAGTGCAGTGGTTCTTAACCTTGTTGGAGGTACCGAACCCCACTAGTTTCATATACGCATTCACCGAACCCTTCTTTAGTGAAAAATACAATGTTTTTTTCTTAATTTAATCTTAATTTATAAATATTAATCATGAAATTATGTTATTATATTAAAGAAATACTAATAAATATATATTTTACAAACAGAAAGTTCCAGGAATGTACACATGATCCCATGTTTACATCTCATTGTGCAACATGTGAATGCTTTAGTGGGAACTAAATGCGATGAGGTGGCAACTTGTCCAGGGTGTACGCCGCCTTCCGCCCGAATGCAGCTGAGATAGGCTCCAGCACCCCCCCGCAACCCCAAAAGGGACAAGCGGTAGAAAATGGATGAATGGATGGATAAATGCGATATCTGAAAGGGGTACAAATTATTTCCAAAGCAAACCCAAACCCTTTTTTAGTGAAAAATTAAATGTCTTTTCTTAATTTAATCTTAATTTATAAATACTAATCATGAAATTATGTTATTATAATAAAGAAATACTAATAAAGATATATTTTACAAACAGAAAGTTACAGGAATGTACCAATGATCCCATGTTTACATCTCATTGTGCAACAAGTGAATGTTTTAGTGGGAACTAAATGCGATATCTGAAAGGGGTACAAATTATTTCCAAAGCAAACCCAAACCCTTTTTTAGTGAAAAATTAAATGTCTTTTCTTAATTTAATCTTAATTTATAAATATTAATCATGAAAATATGTTATTATATTAAAGAAATACTAATAAAGATATATTTTACAAACAGAAAGTTACAGGAATGTACACCTGATCCCATGTTTACATCTCATTGTGCAACAAGTGAATGTTTTAGTGGGAACTAAATGCGATATCTGAAAGGGGTACACATTATTTCCAAAGCAAACACAAACCCTTTTTTAGTGAAAAATTAAATGTCTTTTCTTAATTTAATCTTAATTTATAAATATGAATCATGAAAATATGTTATTATATTAAAGAAATACTAATAAAGATATATTTTACAAACAGAAAGTTCCAGGAATGTACACATGATCCCATGTTTACATCTCATTGTGCAACATGTGAATGCTTTAGTGGGAACTAAATGCGAGGAGGTGGCGACTTGTCCAGGGTGTACGCCGCCTTTCGCCCGAATGCAGCTGAGATAGGCTCCAGCACCCCCCGCAACCCCAAAAGGGACAAGCGGTAGAAAATGGCTGCATGGATGGATAAATGCGATATCTGAAAGGGGTAAAAATGATTTCCAAAGCAAACCCAAACCCTTTTTAGTGAAAAATTAAATGTCTTTTCTTAATTTAATCTTAATTTATAAATATTAATCGTGAAAATATGTTATTATATTAAAGAAATACTAATAAATATATATTTTACAAACAGAAAGTTCCAGGAATGTACACATGATCCCATGTTTTAATCTCATTGTGCAACATGTGAATGCTTTAGTGGGAACTAAATGCGATGAGGTGGCGACTTGTCCAGGGTGTACCCCGCCTTCCGCCCGAATGCAGCTGAGATAGGCTCCAGCACCCCCCGCAACCCCAAAAGGGACAAGCGGTAGAAAATGGATGAATGGATGGATAAATGCGATATCTGAAAGGGGTACAAATTATTTCCAAAGCAAACCCAAACCCTTTTTTAGTGAAAAATTAAATGTCTTTTCTTAATTTAATCTTAATTTATAAATACTAATCATGAAATTATGTTATCATATTAAAGAAATACTAATAAAGATATATTTTACAAACAGAAAGTTACAGGAATGTACCAATGATCCCATGTTTACATCTCATTGTGCAACATGTGAATGCTTTAGTGGGAACTAAATGCGATGAGGTGGCGACCTGTCCAGGGTGTACCCCGCCTTCCGCCCAAATGCAGCTGAGATAGGCTCCAGCACCCCCCGCAACCCCAAAAGGGACAAGCGGTAGAAAATGGATGAATGGATGGATAAATGCGATATCTGAAAGGGGTACAAATTATTTCCAAAGCAAACCCAAACCCTTTTTTAGTGAAAAATTAAATGTATTTTCTTAATTTAATCTTAATTTATGAATACTAATCATGAAATTATGTTATTATAATAAAGAAATACTAATAAAGATATATTTTACAAACAGAAAGTTACAGGAATGTACACCTGATCCCATGTTTACATCTCATTGTGCAACAAGTGAATGTTTTAGTGGGAACTAAATGCGATATCTGAAAGGGGTACAAATTATTTCCAAAGCAAACCCAAACCCTTCTTTAGTGAAAAATGAAATGCCTTTTCTTAATTTAATCTTAATTTATAAATATTAATCATGAAAATATGTTATTATATTAAAGAAATACTAATAAAGATATATTTTACAAACAGAAAGTTACAGGAATGTACCAATGATCCCATGTTTACATCTCATTGTGCAACATGTTAATGTTTTAGTGGGAACTAAATGCGATATCTGAAAGGGGTACAAATTATTTCCAAAGCAAACCCAAACCCTTTTTTTAGTGAAAAATGAAATGCCTTTTCTTAATTTAATCTTAATTTATAAATATTAATCATGAAAATATGTTATTATATTAAAGAAATACTAATAAAGATATATTTTACAAACAGAAAGTTACAGGAATGTACCAATGATCCCATGTTTACATCTCATTGTGCAACAAGTGAATGTTTTGGTGGGAACTAAATGCGATATCTGAAAGGGGTAAAAATTATTTCCAAAGCAAACCCAAACCCTTTTTTAGTGAAAAATTAAATGTCTTTTCTTAATTTAATCTTAATTTATGAATACTAATCATGAAATTATGTTATTATAATAAAGAAATACTAATAAAGATATATTTTACAAACAGAAAGTTACAGGAATGTACACCTGATCCCATGTTTACATCTCATTGTGCAACAAGTGAATGTTTTAGTGGGAACTAAATGCGATATCTGAAAGGGGTAAAAATGATTTCCAAAGCAAACCCAAACCCTTTTTTAGTGAAAAATTAAATGTCTTTTCTTAATTTAATCTTAATTTATGAATACTAATCATGAAATTATGTTATTATAATAAAGAAATACTAATAAAGATATATTTTACAAACAGAAAGTTACAGGAATGTACCAATGATCCCATGTTTACATCTCATTGTGCAACAAGTGAATGTTTTAGTGGGAACTAAATGCGATATCTGAAAGGGGTACAAATTATTTCCAAAGCAAACCCAAACCCTTTTTTAGTGAAAAATTAAATGTCTTTTCTTAATTTAATCTTAATTTATAAATATTAATCATGAAAATATGTTATTATATTAAAGAAATACTAATAAAGATATATTTTACAAACAGAAAGTTACAGGAATGTACCAATGATCCCATGTTTACATCTCATTGTGCAACATGTGAATGTTTTAATGGTAACTAATTGCGATATCTAAAAGGGGTACAAATTATTTCCAAAGCAAACCTAAACCCGTCTTTAGTGAAAAAAAATAAAAAATTCTTAAATTAATCTTAATTTATAAATATTAATCATGACATGATGTTATTATATTAAATAAATACTAATAAAAATATATTTTACAAAGAGTACAGGAATGTACACATGATCCCATGTTTACATCTCATTGTGCAACATGTGAATGTTTTAGTGGGAACTAATTGCGATATCTGAAGGGGGAACAAATTATTTCCAAAGCAAACCCAGACTGCTGTCATTTGATTATAATAATAAAACATTGAACTTGTTATTTAGTCAGGTTTGGGACAGGTGTGCTGCTGGTGTGGCCACAATGTGCACGTCTGAAGTTTTTAGACGCCGACGCTCCGCCAAACCCCTGAGGCCGACTCACCGAACCTCTAGGTTTCGATCGAACATCAGGTTAAGAACCGGTGTTCTAGTGTAATCTCATCAATGATCAATACAGGGTTTCCCATTTTTTATTGACCCAATGCACGTATTTCAGTGAAAAGGTTAAATCCAAGAATGAAAGGAAACTGTAATAAAAGACAACTTAGGTAAGCTACTTTTCTGAGACTATTATTTCGACACTTTAACCATCCATCCATCCATTTTAACTTTAAAATAACATGGCTAAGACCCTTGATAAGACGGGTGTGTGACTGTGTCTTGCGGGTGTTTCTACCTTTTTATATTCTGTAAAGCGACAGTGTTTTTATCTAATTTCCAAGGTGTGACGGACAACTAAGAAGAGAACTTGTCGTTGATCCGTCAGTCTATTTCAGGATCAATCTCACCGACCGCGATTAACACTTTTTGCTTTTGTCATATTTTGTTTATTTGTGCGTCTTTCGGGATGTTTTCAGGTGATGACGGCAGTCTTGGTCTGTCTTTCTACTCTATCCTCACCCAAGTGATATTATTTTTGCTTGTTATCCTTTGAAGTTCCCCAGTTGTTGCAAAGGCATTTTTAGGACACTGAGCTATACCAGTTTGAAAATGCAACTTTTTCCTGTTTTTCTTTCTCTCTTTGTCTTTTTTTTTTTTGTAAATGTCCCTCCTTTTTGAGCAAAGCCAACTCTACTCTCCCTTCCTGGAGTATGGCGGTAGAATCGAAGGAGACGAGTGGGATCGCTTTAAGGGTTCTGTTCCGTTTGGGAGTATAAAAACGCCAAAGATGACGTGCCATCCTCAGTCTTTGACCATTATTTTTAATTTTATATCAATGTTCTTATTTTACATGAATGGATATCAATGGACTTTAGTGTCAGTGTCCCTCACCCACATGCCCCACTGCTCCTCTCTCCCTCCTGAAGCATGCAAACACTGTCCTGGATGTGGTGGCGGTAGAACATAGAGTAGTTGTGCTGTAGATCAACAAGATCCCTTTATGCTAAGACGCTTTTACACTTGTTGTCTTTCTTGGTGTTTCACCACCAGGGCCGGCTCCTGGCATAAATACTCCAAACGGTTGTTTAAGTCTACAACCACAGAGACCACATGTTTAGAAAGGCTCTGACCATGTTCAAGTCGATTTAGATGTACCGTAATTTCTGGACAATAAAACGCACCTAAATATAAGCCGCGCCCACCAAATTTTTGGACACATTTTGTTTTGTAAATATACTCGTCTATAAACCACAGGTGTACACATTAGATATGTACAGAAGTGCTGGTGTTAACTCACAAATGCAACAAAAAACCGTGACTGTAAAATGGTGTAAAGTAGCGTATACCGGAAAAGTCGATGAGCGTGGTCTTCGTCCTTTTCCTTCTCCTAAAGGGTCAATTGTCTTTGGCTTCGGGGCTGCGTCTTGTGCATTTCATTATTTATTCTCCATGGCAATGGTGAGTCCATAACAAGCTAAATGGCTGACTGAGTGATTGTGTGAGTGGGTTTTGTTTAATGCGAACACAAGTGCTTGTGTTAACTCACAAATGTACCCAAAAACTGTGACTGTAAAATGGTGAAAAGTAGCCTATACCAGAAAAGTCAATGAGCGTGGTCTTTGTGCTTTTCCTCCTCCTAAAGGGTCAATTGTCTTTGGCTTCGGGGCTGCGTCTTGTGCATTTCATTATTTATTCTCCATGACAATGGTGAGTCCATAACAAGCTAAATGGCTGACTGAATGATTGTGTGAGTGGGTTCTATTTAATATGAACAAACTTAATTGGTTCACATTAAATATGTACACAAGTGCTTGTGTTAACTCACAAATGTAACAAAAAACTGCAACTGTAAAATGGTGTAAAGTAGCCTATACCAGAAAAGTCAATGAGCGTGGTCTTCGTCCTTTTGCTCCTCCTAAAAGGGTCAATCGTCTTTGGTTTCGGGGCTGCATCTTGTGCACTTCATTATTTATTCTCCATGACAAGCGTGAGTCCATAAAAAGCTAAATGGCTGACTGAATGATTGTGTGAGTGGGTTTTATTTAATGTGAACAATTTAATTGGTTCACATTAAATATGTACACAAGTTTTGGGTTAACTCAAAAATGTAACAAAAGACCGTGACTGTAAAATGGTGTTAAGTAGCCTATACCGGAAAAGTCGAAGAGAGTGGTATTCGTCCTTTTTCTCCTCCTAAAGGGTCAATCGTCTTTGGCTTCGAGACTGCGTCTTGTGCATTTCTTTATTATTTCTTCTCCATGACAAGGGTGAGTCCATAACAAGCTAAATGGCTGACTGAGTGATTGTGTGAGTGGGTTTTATTTAATGTGAACAATTTAATTGGTTCACATTAAATATGTACACAAGTGATTTTGTTAAGTCACAAATGTACCCAAAGACAGTGACTGTAAAATGGTGTAAAGTAGCCTATACCGTAAAAGTCGAAGAGAGTGGTATTCGTCCTTTTTCTCCTCCTAAAGGGTCAATCGTCTTTGGCTTCGGGACTGCATCTTGTGCATTTTTTTTAATTATTTCTTTTCCATGACAAGGGTGAGTCCATAACAAGCTAAATGGCTGACTGAATGATTGTGTGAGTGGGTTTTATTTCATGTGAACAATTTAATTGGTTCACATTAAATATGCACACAAGTGCTTGTGTTAATTCACAAATGTACCCAAAGACAGTGACTGTAAAATGGTGTAAAGTAGCCTATACCGGAAAAGTCGAAGAGAGTGGTATTCCTCCTTTTTCTCCTCCTAAAGGGTCAATCGTCTTTGGCTTCGGGACTGCGTCTTGTGCATTTCTTTATTATTTCTTCTCCATGACAAGGGTGAGTCCATAACAAGCTAAATGGCTGACTGAATGATTGTGTTAATGAGTTTTATTTAATGTGAACAATTTAATTGGTTCACATTAAATATGTACACAAGTGCTTGTGTTAATTCACAAATGTACCCAAAGACAGTGGCTGTAAAATGGTGAAAAGTAGCCTATAGCGGAAAAGTCAATGAGCGTGGTCTTTGTCCTTTTCCTCCTCCTAAAGGGTCAATCGTCTTTGGCTTCGAGGCTGCGTCTTGTGCATTTTTTTATTATTTCTTTCTCCATGACAAGGGTGAGTCCATAACATGCTAAATGGCTGACTGAATGATTGTGTGAGTGGGTTTTATTTCATGTGAACAATTGAATTGGTTCACATTAAATATGTACACAAGTGCTTGTGTTAATTCACAAATGTACCCAAAGACAGTGACTGTAAAATGGTGTAAAGTAGCCTATACCGGAAAAGTCAATGAGCGTGGTCTTCGTCCTTTTCCTCCTCCTAAAGGGTCAATCGTCTTTGGCTTCGGGTCTGCGTCTTGTGCATTTCATTATTTATTCTCCATGGCAATGGTGAGTCCATAACAAGCTAAATGGCTGACTGAATGATTGTGTGAGTGGGTTTTATTTAATGTGAACAATTTAATTGGTTCACATTAAATATGTACACAAGTGCTTGTGTTAATTCACAAATGTACCCAAAGAAAGTGACTGTAAAATGGTGTAAAGTAGCCTATACCGGAAAAGTCGAAGAGAGTGGTATTCGTCCTTTTTCTCCTCCTAAAGGGTCAATCGTCTTTGGCTTCGGGGCTGCGTCTTGTGCATTTCATTATTTATTCTCCATGGCAATGGTGAGTCCATAACAAGCTAAATGGCTGACTGAGTGATTGTGTGAGTGGGTTTTGTTTAATGCGAACACAAGTGCTTGTGTTAACTCACAAATGTACCCAAAGACAGTGACTGTAAAATGGTGTAAAGTAGCCTATACCGGAAAAGTCGAAGAGAGTGGTATTCGTCCTTTTTCTCCTCCTAAAGGGTCAATCGTCTTTGGCTTCGGGGCTGCGTCTTGTGCATTTTTTTTTATTATTTCTTCTCCATTACAAGGGTGAGTCCATAACAAGCTAAATGGCTGACTGAGTGATTGTGTGAGTGGGTTTTATTTCATGTGAACAATTTAATTGGTTCACATTAAATATACACACAAGTGCTTGTGTTAATTCACAAATGTACCCAAAGACAGTGACTGTAAATTGGTGTAAAGTAGCCTATACCGGAAAAGTCGAAGAGAGTGGTATTCGTCCTTTTTCTCCTCCTAAAGGGTCAATCGTCTTTGGCTTCGGGGCTGCGTCTTGTGCATTTCATTATTTATTCTCCATGACAATGGTGAGTCCATAACAAGTTAAATGGCTGACTGAATGATTGTGTGAGTGAGTTTTGTTTAATGTGAACACAAGTGCTTGTGTTAACTCACAAATGTAACCAAAAACCGTGACTGTAAAATGGTGTAAAGTAGCCTATACCGGAAAAGTCGAAGAGAGTGGTATTCGTCCTTTTCCTCCTCCTAAAGGGTCAATCGTCTTTGGCTTCGGGACTGCGTCTTGTGCATTTCTTTATTATTTCTTCTCCATGACAAAGGTGAGTCCATAACAAGCTAAATGGCTGACTGAATGATTGTGTGAGTGAGTTTTATTTCATGTGAAACATTTAATTGGTTCACATTAAATATGTACACAAGTGATTTTTTTAATTCACAAATGTACCCAAAGACAGTGACTGTAAAATGGTGTGAAGTAGCCTATACCGGAAAAGTCGAAGAGAGTGGTATTCGTCCTTTTTCTCCTCCGAAAGGGTCAATCGTCTTTGGCTTCGGGTCTGCGTCTTGTGCATTTCATTATTTATTCTCCATGACAAGGGTGAGTCCATAACAAGCTAAATGGCTGACTGAATGATTGTGTGAGTGAGTTTTATTTCATGTGAACAATTTAATTGGTTCACATTACATATGCACACAAGTGCTTGTGTTAATTCACAAATGTAACCAAAAACCGTGACTGTAAAATGGTGAAAAATAGCCTATACCGGAAAAGTCGAAGAGAGTGGTATTCGTCCTTTTTCTCCTCCTAAAGGTTCAATCGTCTTTGGCTTCGGGGCTGCGTCTTGTGCATTTTTTTTATTATTTCTTTCTCCATGACAAGGGTGAGCCCGTAACAAGCTAAATGGCTGACTGAATGATTGTGTGAGTGGGTTCTATTTAATATGAACAAACTTAATTGGTTCACATTAAATATGTACACAAGTGCTTGTGTTAACTCACAAATGTAACAAAAGACTGCAGCTGTAAAATGGTGTTAAGTAGCCTATACCGGAAAAGTCAATGAGCGTGGTCTTCGTCCTTTTCCTTCTCCGAAAAGGGTCAATCGTCTTTGGTTTCGGGGCTGCATCTTGTGCACTTCATTATTTATTCTCCATGACAAGCGTGAGTCCATAAAAAGCTAAATGGCTGACTGAATGATTGTGTGAGTGGGTTTTATTTAATGTGAACAATTTAATTGGTTCACATTAAATATGTACACAAGTTTTGGGTTAACTCAAAAATGTAACAAAAGACCGTGACTGTAAAATGGTGTTAAGTAGCCTATACCGGAAAAGTCGAAGAGAGTGGTATTCGTCCTTTTTCTCCTCCGAAAGGGTCAATCGCCTTTGACTTCGGGTCTGCGTCTTGTGCATTTCATTATTTATTCTCCATGACAATGGTGAGTCCATAACAAGCTAAATGGCTGACTGAGTGATTGTGTGAGTGGGTTTTATTTCATGTGAACAATTTAATTGGTTCACATTAAATATGTACACAAGTGATTTTGTTAAGTCACAAATGTACCCAAAGACAGTGACTGTAAAATGGTGTAAAGTAGCCTATACCGGAAAAGTCGAAGAGAGTGGTATTCGTCCTTTTTCTCCTCCTAAAGGGTCAATCGTCTTTGGCTTCGGGGCTGCGTCTTGTGCATTTCATTATTTATTCTCCATGACAATGGTGAGTCCATAACAAGCTAAATGGCTGACTGAGTGATTGTGTGAGTGGGTTTTGTTTAATGCGAACACAAGTGCTTGTGTTAACTCACAAATGTACCCAAAAACTGTGACTGTAAAATGGTGAAAAGTAGCCTATACCAGTAAAGTCAATGAGCGTGGTCTTTGTGCTTTTCCTCCTCCTAAAGGGTCAATTGTCTTTGGCTTCGGGGCTGCGTCTTGTGCATTTCATTATTTATTCTCCATGACAATGGTGAGTCCATAACAAGCTAAATGGCTGACTGAATGATTGTGTGAGTGGGTTTTATTTCATGTGAACAATTTAATTGGTTCACATTAAATATGTACACAAGTGCTTGTGTTAATTCACAAATGTACACAAAGACAGTGACTGTAAAATGGTGTAAAGTAGCTTATAGCGGAAAAGTCAATGAGCGTGGTCTTCGGTCAATCGTCTTTGGCTTCGGGTCTGCGTCTTGTGCATTTCATTATTTATTCTCAATGACAATGGTGAGTCCATAACAAGCTAAATGGCTGATTGTGTGAGTGAGTTTTATTTCATGTGAACAATTTAATTGGTTCACATTAAATATGTACACAAGTTTTGGGTTAACTCAAAAATGTAACAAAAGACCGTGACTGTAAAATGGTGTTAAGTAGCCTATACCGGAAAAGTCGAAGAGAGTGGTATTCGTCCTTTTCCTCCTCCTAAAGGGTCATTAGTCTTTGGCTTCGGGGCTGCGTCTTGTGCATTTCATTATTTATTCTCCATGGCAATGGTGAGTCCATAACAAGCTAAATGGCTGACTGAGTGATTGTGTGAGTGGGTTTTATTTCATGTGAACAATTGAATTGGTTCACATTAAATATGTACACAAGTGCTTGTGTTAACTCACAAATGTACCCAAAGACAGTGACTGTAAAATGGTGTAAAGTAGCCTATACCGGAAAAGTCAATGAACATGGTCTTCATCCTTTTCCTCCTCCTAAAGGGTCAATCGTCTTTGGCTTCGGGGCTGCGTCTTGTGCATTTTTTTATTATTTCTTTCTCCATGACAAGGGTGAGTCCGTAACAAGCTAAATGGCTGACTGAATGATTGTGTGAGTGACTTTTATTTCATGTGAACAATTTAATTGGTTCACATTAAATATGTACACAAGTGATTTTGTTAATTCACAAATGTACCCAAAGACAGTGACTGTAAAATGGTGTAAAGTAGCCTATACCTGAAAAGTCGAAGAGAGTGGTATTCGTCCTTTTTCTCCTCCTAAAGGGTCAATCGTCTTTGGCTTCGGGACTGCGTCTTGTGCATTTCTTTATTATTTCTTCTCCATGACAAGGGTGAGTCCATAACAAGCTAAATGGCTGACTGAATGATTGTGTGAGTGGGTTTCATTTAATGGTTCACATTAAATATGTACACAAGTACACAAATGTAACAAAAGACCATGACTGTAAAACGGTGTAAAGTAGCCTATACCACAATAAGCGTGGTCTTCGTCCTTCTCCTCCTCCTAAAGGGTCAATCGTCTTTGGCTTCGGGGCTGCGTCTTGTGCAATTAATTATTTCTTCTCCATGGCAAGGGTGAGTCCATAACAAGCTAAATGGCTGACTGAATGATTGTGTGAGTGGGTTGTTATTTAATGAGAGCAATTTGATCGGTCCACTGTCACACCCGTTTGGCGATTTCACCCGTCCGATGAGACACAGCTAAGAAAATTGGCGGAATGTAAAGCTTGTGAACCTGGGAAAATCCAAAAAATTAACCACAGAATTGTATAAAGTGCAGGGTTCAAAACGTGCGCGAAAAGTAGCGGCTTACAGTCCGGACATTACGGTACAATTATTTATTTTGCAATAACTAATAACATTGGAGGATTCGATCGACCGAAAAGGGGGTCACAAACAAAAAACCTTGTTTTAAGGCCACAAAAAGCTAAGAGCCGGCACTGAGTCGGTGTGTTCCCTTCTCAAAGAGCATCAACTCAGGGTTTGTCAATGTTTCAATTTCTGGCGAGTTTAACCAATGTTTGCACTGCCAAATATCACACCGCTGAAAATATTAGCCAATTTAAGTTGGCTGAAATAAATGTATCACTGAGTACAGTGGAACCTCCATTTACAAACTTAACTGGTTCTTGTATATTGAAGCAAATACCTCCATAAGAAACAATGTAAAAATGGATAACGGTTTCCAGCCTCGACAAATGTCCAAATTTTAGTAAACGTTTGTACACTTAGAACACAATATAAAGCACTATGCAGTACTGTATATCAAACAAACACAACAAGGGGCTGAGGAATCAACTATTAAATAACAAAGTCAACAATAACAAACAACAATAAAAACTAGCTCATCATTTGCAGCCGCCCTTCCAAAACGCGCATACACAGTCACTAGCCTTGTGGTGCACTCAGTTTCAAACCATAAAACTCCTTAACTTTAACAGACAGTTTCTACAATGATCAAGAATAATAAATAAAAACCTTTTCGGTTAGTCTTCTGGGCGTGCAGTGGAAGAAACGGGGGTTGGGTAGGTCGTAATAAAAACGCTGTGAATACTTCCAGAATGTTTCAAACCAAAGATGGCTTGGCTATTGTTTTCTTTGGACTCCTATTGAGCTAGCAAACCTAGAAATGTGTTGGTAAAAGGCTATGAAAAACATTTAAAATGCATGCAAAGTAGCAATTGTGTGACAATCATTGGTATTTTAACTTTGACTTAACTTAATTAGCATAGTAGCTAACAACGGCTGATGCAAAGTAAATTAAACTGAGGTTTCTACTCTAATCTCATTAATGATTAATACAAGGTTTTCCCAATTTTTATTGAACCAATGCACATATTTCAGATAAAAATAAATCTCACCCCTCCTTTCGTTCCTAGTCAGTGGTGCAAGTCGAATTTTAGTGTAAAAGTTTTGGTATAAATTAACTTCTAACTCATTTAAACTGTACAATGAACGCATGAAGGACCTAAAAACTGCAGTGAAAAGGTTAAGTCCAAAAATTAAAGGAAACTGTAATAAAATACAACTTTTCTGAGACTATTGTTTAGATACTATTACATTATTATTATAATGTAATCATTTTGTAAATCATGTTTTACCTTGAAAATCATGTTTTAACTTAAAACATTTTTTTTTCATTTTTTAAATTTTTTAAATTTTTTTGTATTTTTTTTTATTTTTGTAAAAAAAATTAAATTTAAAAAAAAAAAATTTAACATTTTTTTTTATTTTTAAATTTTTTTTAAGTTTTTTTTAATTTTTCTTTAATTTTTGTAAACATTTTTAAATTTTTTAAAATGTTTATTTTTTAATTTTTTATTTATCATTTATTTTAAGCACTTCAAAACTAGCCACCCACTTATAATGTAATCATTTTGTAAATCATTTTTTACCTTGAAAATCATGTTTTAACTTAAAACATTTTTTTTAAATTTTTTAATTTTTTTTAATTTTTTTTAATTTTTATTTTATTTTTGTAAAAAAAATTAAATTTAAAAAAAAAATTTAAACATTTTTTTTTTTTTTTTTTTTTTAAGTTTTTTAAAGTTTTTTTTAATTTTTCTTTAATTTTTGTAAAAAATGTTAAATTTTTTTAAATATTTATTTATTTTTTATTTATCATTCATACATTTATTTTAAGCGCTTCAAAACTAGCCACCCACTTCTGGCCTTCACAATAAGAGCGCTGCTCAAGGCATGCTCTCTAACTACACTGGACAAAATAATAATATTGATGTAAGATAAAGCGATATAACAATAAAATAACAGGGCTGAGACCCTTGATAAGACGTTTCTCCCCGTGTCTTGCTGGCGTTTCTACCTTTTTATATCCTGGAAAGCGACAGTCAAACAATTGGGACAAAAAGTGCGATTATCATCACACTTCAACACATCAGTTATGTAAATGCCGCCTAGATTAGCATTGCAAATAAAATGTGATTTTAATCGACTTACTCTGAATGAATAAATATATAAACACTGTTGCGTCGAAGCGCCAGTATGCTATACTGCCTTTAGAACAGGGGTTCCTAACCTTTTTGACTTCGGGGCCACAACTTAGCCACTGGAGGGGCCCGGGGCCCACTCAAATATCAACACTAAATTTGAATCCTATTCAATAATGATACCTACTTACAGTTTACAACCTTGTTAAAGGATATGACAGCATGTGTTCATCACAAAGGTTGTTATCAAGGCTGTTTGCAAAAATAAATACTGATCAAGAATACTGCAGAAGAAGGGACTCATGTAAAAATTCTGAAAAATTATTTTACATAAGACTCACGCAGTGCAAAAATAAATACATTCTAACTAAATGAATGATAAATATTTTTAAAAATTCAGTAAATAGCTCAATAAAATTCAAATATAACAACCACTTTAGTCATATTTTTGGCGCTTAAAAAAACTTTTATTTAATTTACTACTTTGATATTGTCATTACTGCCATAAGTGGCGAAAAAATGTATGTAACATTTACCGACAAAAATTGTCACAATTGTTTGGGACATTTTTTTAAATCCAAAAATTAGTTTGTGTCATATTTATTAATATGAAGTATTTTGGAACAGACTGTAGAGAAATATTTTTATTTCATGCAAGTTGAATACATCATCTATGATACAGGTGTCAAACTCAAGGCCCGGGGGCCACTTCTGGCCCACCACATCATTTTAAAAATGGGTTTCAATAAAATATTTTATTCATTTTTTTTACTAAATGCATTCGTTCTTTAGATTTTGACAGAAAAAAAAAATGCATATTTTGAACTTTAATATTATCTGATCATGCCAATTACATTATTATACATTGCATTGCAAAACTATTTTTGTGGGATAAAAACAAATAGTTAAATATCTGCTTGTCACCTTTATTTATGATTTTAAAGCAAGTTATACATTAAAAAAAAAATCTATTTGATTAATCGTGATTAATCACAGGTTATTACCCGTATGCATAACGTAAATTAATTTAAAAAAAATCGGCCCTCTGAAAGCAGCCATTACCGCGATGTGGCCCTCAATGAAATAAGTTTGACACCCCTGATCTATGAGATTAAAAAACCCATTTAATGTAAAAAGCACACTTCAAATCCTCTCCTTTTTTTTATTTATTTTTTTATTTTATTTTTTAAATACATTTCTAAAAAATAAAAAAATTAAATAAAATAAATAATTTTTTTTATTTTTTTTTTTTTTGAAATACATTTCTAAAAAAAATTACAAAAATTAAAAATAAAAAATAATTTCTTTTAGCACATTTCATGCTAAGGAGCCAATATTACGGTTTATAAATTATTTATTTATAAATGATTTATTTATAAAAAAATCTATTTGATTAATCGTGATTAATCACAGGTTATTACCCGTGTGCATAACGTAAATTAATAAAAAAAAAAAATCGGCCCTCTGAAAGCAGCCATTACCGCGATGTGGCCCTCAATGAAAATACGTTTGACACTCCTGATCTATGAGATTAAAAAAACCATTTAATGTAAAAAGCACACTTCAAATCCTGTCCTTTTTTTTAATTTTTTTTTAAATTTTTTTTTTAAATACATTTCTAAAGAAATAAATAATAATAAAATAAAATAAAATAAAAAAATTTTTAAATTTTTTTTTTTTTTTTTTTTTTTGAAATACATTTCTAAAAAAAAAATAATAAAAAAATAAAAATAAAAAATATATTTTTTAGCACATTTCATGCTAAGGAGCCAATATTACGGTTTATAAATGATTTATTTATAAATTAAATTAATTAATTTAATGTAAAAAGCACACTTCAAATCCTGTCCTTTTTTTTTCTTTTTTTTTTAATTATTTTTTTTAAATACATTTCTAAAAAATAAAAAATAAAAAAATAAAATAAAATAAATAATTAAAATTTTTTTTATTTTTTTTTATTTTTTTTTTAAATACATTTCTAAAAAAATAAATAAATAAAAAAATAAAAATAATTTTTTTTTTTTTAGCACATTTCATGCTAAGGAGCCAATATTACGGTTTATAAATGATTTATTTATAAATGATTTATTTATAAAAAATCTATTTGATTAATCGTGATTAATCACAGGTTATTACCCGTGTGCATAACGTAAATTAATTTAAAAAAAATCGGCCCTCTGAAAGCAGCCATTACCGCGATGTGGCCCTCAATGAAAATACGTTTGACACTCCTGATCTATGAGATTAAAAAACCCATTTAATGTAAAAAGCACACTTCAAATCCTGTCCTTTTTTTTAATTTATTTTTTAATTTATTTTTTGAAATACATTTCTAAAAAATAAAAAAATAAAATAAAATAAATTATTTTTTTTATTTTTTTTTTATTTTTATTTTGGAAATATATTTCTAAAAAAAAAAATAATAATAAATAAAAAAATAAAAATAAATATTTTTTTTTTAGCACATTTCATGCTAAGGAGCCAATATTACGGTTTATAAATGATTTATTTATAAATGATTTATTTATAAAAAATCTATTTGATTAATCACAGGTTATTACCCGTGTGCATAGCGTAAATTAATTTTAAAAAAATCGGCCCTCTGAAAGCAGCCATTACTGCGATGTGGCCCTCAATGAAAATAAGTTTGACACTCCTGATCTATGAGATTAAAAAAAACATTTAATGTAAAAAGCACACTTCAAATCATGTCCTTTTTTTTAATTTATTTTTTGAAATACATTTCTAAAAAATAAAAAATAAAAAAATAAAATAAAATAAATACTTTTTTAAATTTATTTTATTTTTATTTTTTTTAAATACATTTCTAAAAATAAATAAATAAATAAATAAAAATAAATATATTTTTTTAGCACATTTCATGTTAAGGAGCCAATATTACGGTTTATAAATGATTTATTTATAAATAATTTATTTATAAAAAATCTATTTGATTAATCGTGATTAATCACAGGTTATTACCCGTGTGCATAACGTAAATTAATTTAAAAAAAATCGGCCCTCTGAAAGCAGCCATTACCGCGATGTGGCCCTCAATGAAAATAAGTTTGACACTCCTGATCTATGAGATTAAAAAAAACATTTAATGTAAAAAGCACACTTCAAATCATGTCCTTTTTTTTAATTTATTTTTTAATTTATTTTTTGAAATACATTTCTAAAAAATAAAAAATAAAAAAATAAAATAAAATAAATAATTTTTTTAATTTAAAAAAAATTTTTTTTTTTGAAATACATTTCTAAAAAAAAAAAAAAAAATAAATAAAAATAAAAATATTTTTTTTAGCACATTTCATGTTAAGGAGCCAATATTACGGTTTATAAATGATTTATTTATAAAAAATCTATTTGATTAATCGTGATTAATCACAGGTTATTACCCGTGTGCATAATGTAAATTAATTTAAAAAAAATCGGCCCTCTGAAAGCAGCCATTACCGCGATGTGGCCCTCAATGAAAATAAGTTTGACACTCCTGATCTATGAGATTAAAAAACCCATTTAATGTAAAAAGCACACTTCAAATCCTGTCCTTTTTTTAATTTATTTATTTATTTATTTTTTGAAATACATTTCTAAAAATAAATAAATAAATAAATAAAATAAAATAAATAATTTTTCTAATTTATTTTTTAATTTATTTTTTGAAATACATTTCTAAAAAATAAAAAATAAAATAAAATAAATAATTTTTTAAATTTATTTATTTATTTATTTTTTGAAATACATTTCTAAAAAAAAAAATTAAAAAAAATAAATAAATAAATATTATTTTTTAGCACATTTCATGTTAAGGAGCCAATATTACGGTTTATAAATGATTTATTTATAAATGATTTATTTATAAAAAATCTATTTGATTAATCGTGATTAATCACAGGTTATTACCCGTGTGCATAACGTAAATTAATTGAAAAAAATCGGCCCTCTGAAAGCAGCCATTATCGCGATGTGGCCCTCAATGAAAACAAGTTTGATACTCCTGATCTATGAGATTAAAAAACCCATTTGATGTAAAAAGCACACTTCAAATCCTGTCCTTTTTTTAAATTTATTTTTAAATTTATTTTTTGAAATACATTTCTAAAAAATAAAAAAATAAAATAAAATAAATAATTTTTTTAATTTATTTATTTATTTATTTTTTAAAATACATTTCTAAAAAAAATAAAAAATAAAAATAAAAAAAATAAATATAAATATTTTTTTTTAGCACATTTCGTGCTAAGGAGCCAATATTACGGTTTATAAATGATTTATTTATAAATGATTTATTTATAAAAAATCTATTTGATTAATCGTGATTAATCACAGGTTATTACCCGTGTGCATAACGTAAATTAATTTTTTAAAAATCGGCCCTCTGAAAGCAGCCATTACCGCGATGTGGCCCTCAATGAAAATAAGTTTGATACTCCTGATCTATGAGATTAAAAAACCCATTTAATGTAAAAAGCACACTTCAAATCCTGTCCTTTTTTTAATTTATTTTTTGAAATACATTTCTGAAAAATAAAAAATAAAATAAAATAAAAACATTTTTTAATTTTTTTTTTAATTATTTTTTTTGAAATACATTTCTAAAAATAAAAAAAAAATAAAAAAAATAAATAAAAATAAATATTTTTTTTTAGCACATTTCATGCTAAGGAGCCAATATTACGGTTTATAAATGATTTATTTATAAATGATTTATTTATAAAAACTCTATTTGATTAATCGTGATTAATCACAGGTTATTACCCGTGTGCATAACGTAAATTAATTTTAAAAAAATCGGCCCTCTGAAAGCAGCCATTACCGCGATGTGGCCCTCAATGAAAATAAGTTTGACACCCCTGATCTATGAGATTAAAAAACCCATTTAATGTAAAAAGCACACTTCAAATCCTGTCCTTTTTTTTAATTTATTTTTTAATTTATTTTTTGAAATACATTTCTAAAAAATAAAATAAAATAAATAATTTTTTAAATTTATTTTTTAATTTATTTTTTGAAATACATTTCTAAAAAAAATAAAAAAAATAAATAAAAAAATAAAAATAAATATTTTTTTTTTAGCACATTTCATGCTAAGGAGCCAATATTACGGTTTATAAATGATTTATTTATAAATTATTTATTTATAAAAAATCTATTTGATTAATCGTGATTAATCGCAGGTTATTACCCGTGTGCATAACGTAAATTAATTTAAAAAAAATCGGCCCTCTAAAAGCAGCCATTACCGCGATGTGGCCCTCAATGAAAATACGTTTGACACTCCTGATCTATGAGATTAAAAAACCCTTTTAATGTAAAAAGCACACTTCAAATCCTGTCCTTTTTTTAAATTTATTTTTTAATTTATTTTTTGAAATACATTTCTAAAAAATAAAAAAATAAAATAAAATAAAAATTTTTTTAAATTTAAAAAAAATATATATTTTTTTTAAATACATTTCTAAAAAAATAAATAAAAAAATAAAAAAATATATTTATTTTTTTAGCACATTTCATGTTAAGGAGCCAATATTACGGTTTATAAATGATTTATTTATAAATGATTTATTTATAAAAAATCTATTTGAGTAATCGTGATTAATCACAGGTTATTACCCGTGTGCATAACGTAAATTAATTAAAAAAAAATCGGCCCTCTAAAAGCAGCCATTACCGCGATGTGGCCCTCAATGAAAATAAGTTTGACACCCCTGATCTATGAGATTAAAAAACCCATTTAATGTAAAAAGCACACTTCAAATCCTGTCCTTTTTTTTAATTTATTTTTTTTTTAAATTTTTGAAATACATTTCTAAAAAATAAAAAATAAAAAAATAAAATAAAATAAAAAATTTTTTTTATTTTTTTTATTTTTATTTTTTAAGTACATTTCTAAAAAAAATATATAAAAAAAATATATATATATATATATATATATATATTTTTTTTTAGCACATTTCATGCTAAGGAGCCAATATTACGGTTTATAAATGATTTATTTATAAATGATTTATTTATAAAAAATCTATTTGATTAATCGTGATTAATCACAGGTTATTACCCGTGTGCATAACGTAAATTAATTTAAAAAAAATCGGCCCTCTAAAAGCAGCCATTACCGCGATGTGGCCCTCAATGAAAATAAGTTTGACACCCCTGATCTATGAGATTAAAAAACCCATTTAATGTAAAAAGCACACTTCAAATCCTGTCCTTTTTTTTAATTTATTTTTAAATTTATTTTTTGAAATACATTTCTAAAAAATAAAAAAATTAAATAAAATAAATATTTATTTTAATTTTTTTTTTTTTAATTTTTTTTAAATACATTTCTAAAAATAAATAAATAAATAAATAAATAAATAAAAATAAAACAATTTTTTTTTAGCACATTTCATGCTAAGGAGCCAATATTACGGTTTATAAATGATTTATTTGTAAATGATTTATTTATAAAAAATCTATTTGAGTAATCGTGATTAATCACAGGTTATTACCCGTATGCATAACGTAAATTAATTAAAAAAAAATCGGCCCTCTGAAAGCAGCCATTACCGCGATGTGGCCCTCAATGAAAATAAGTTTGACACCCCTGATCTATGAGATTTAAAAAAACATTTAATGTAAAAAGCACACCTCAAATCCTGTCCTTTTTTTTATTTATTTTTGAATTTTTTTTTTGAAATACATTTCTAAAAAATAAAAATTAAAAAAATAAAATAAAATAAATAATTTTTTTAATTAAAAAAAAAAATTTTTTTTTAAAATACATTTCTGAAAAAAAAAAAATAAATAAATAAATATATATATATTTTTTTTTTAGCACATTTTATGTTAAGGAGCCAATATTACGGTTTATAAATGATTTATTTATAAATGATTTATTTATAAAAAAAATCTATTTGATTAATCGTGATTAATCACAGGTTATTACCCGTGTGCATAACGTAAATTAATTTAAAAAAAATCGGCCGTCTAAAAGCAGCCATTACTGCGATGTGGCCCTCAATGAAAATACGTTTGACACTCCTGATCTATGAGATTAAAAAAACCATTTAATGTAAAAAGCACACTTCAAATCCTGTCCTTTTTTTTAATTTATTTTTTAATTTATTTTTTGAAATACATTTCTAAAAAATAAAAAATAAAAAAATAAAATAAAATAAATAATTTTTTTTATATATTTATTTTTTATTTTTTTAAATACATTTCTAAAAAAAAAAAAAATAAATAAATAAAAAAATTAAAATAAATATATTTTTTACTGCGATGTGGCCCTCAATGAAAATAAGTTTGACACTCCTGATCTATGAGATTAAAAAAACCATTTAATGTAAAAAGCACACTTCATATGCTGTCCTTTTTTTAAATTTTTTTTTTAAATACATTTCTAAAAAAAATAAATAAATAAACAAAATAAAACAAATAATTTTTTTAATTTATTTTTTAATTTATTTTTTGAAATACATTTCTAAAAAAAAAAAAATAAAAAATAAAAAATAAAAACATTTTTTTTTAGCACATTTCATGCTAAGGAGCCAATATTACGGTTTATAAATGATTTATTTATAAATGATTTATTTATAAAAAAATCTATTTGATTAATCGTGATTAATCACAGGTTATTACCCGTGTGCATAACGTAAATTAATTTTTTTTTTAAATCGGCCCTCTGTCCTTTTTTTAAAAAATTTTTTTGAAATACATTTCTAAAAAAAATAAATAAATAAATAAATAAATAAAATAAAATAAATAATTTTTTTAATTTATTTTTTAATTTATTTTTTGAAATACATTTTTAAAAATAAAAAAATAAAAAAAAATAAAACAATTTTTTTTAGCACATTTCATGCTAAGGAGCCAATATTATGGTTTATGAATGATTTATTTTTCAAGCTGGTTTACGAATGAAACAAAAACATTACCGCTAAAAAATAAAAATCAAATCAAATAACATCCTGTGCCCGCCACGCCCCACTCTTAAAGCACTAATCAATCAAGCAAAATTCCTGTTTCCATAGCAACGACCCACCTGCACGGAAACCAGAGCCTTGCTGTCCCTCTCCATAATTTACCCAGTTCGATCTCCGCTTTATAGGAAGTGCAGTGACGTGGACAACAGCACTTTGAAAACCCGACTGAAGAGTCGTTTTGCTCCAAAATGAGATAAGATGCATACAAATTACCAATAACTGGACTTAAATGAAGTCATCTCTTGAAGGATTTGATTCAAAAGGTGCTGTTGTCAAGTTAGGCACTAACTACTTGAGAGCAGCCTGAGAGGGGTTAGAAAAGCTCAATAAATGCACAAAAAAAAAACATCGGGGAAATAACACCCCCCATGTGTCCGCCCTCCCCCCACCCCCCTTTTTCTCTCTGCAGCAATTCCCCCCCACGGACATCACGGGACAACTCAACCTGTCCGACCCGTCCGTCAGCACTGTGGTGTAGGGAGCGCCACCTGACCCCCCCTCCCCTCCTCTCACCTGCATGAGGAGAGAGGAAACAAGGAGATGTACAGTATCTCCTTTAGAGGAGATGTTTATAGGGAGCCTGAGCATGCAGAGCTTTTTTTTTTCTTCTCCATATGTACATTATATTACCTATTTAACCCTGTAAGACCCAAATATAGAAAAACTTTAAAAAAAAAAAAAAAAATTGGACCTTTCAGATGTTGTTGTAGGAGGCATTTGATGCAGAAATTGAAGAGTTAAAAAGAATTAAAAATGTTTACGTATGTTTTTAGAGAAATGTTGTAATATTGCAACATTGGGCTTTGGTGGGGGCAGAATTTCTGTATTTGTACAACTAAGGGTTCAGTTGCAGGCTTGATCGCTTACTTAGCCCCATAACGGTATATACCATGTATAGAGAAAATAGTTCAGGCAGTGATGTAGTGGAGGGAATACAACCTGTTCCAGTCCACAGCTATTTTAACTACCACATTCACCCTAGTGTTGTATAATTGCAACAATTATATAACAAGCTCTAAATGAAATTGGATGCATCCGTTCCACAATAACTACATATGTACACGCTCTAGACCAGGGGTGCTCATTACGTCGATCGCGAGCTACCGGTCGATCTCGGAGGGTGTGTCGGTCGATCACCAGCCAGGCATTAAAAAAAAATCCTAAAAAATGAGCGATCATAAATCTTCACTATGACGTCACTTTCGTCACTTGATTGACATTCACGGCACCCGAGGGTCTTCTGAGATGACGCTGGCTGCTGCCAGCCCATTAAAATTACCGACCGGAAGGCGAGAAACACTTTATTTCAACAGACTCTGACGCCGTAACCTGTCGTCAAAACTCCAAAGACCGACCGCACGGTTGCACAGTTGCGCTAACAAAATAAGAGTCTCAGAAAGCTGGCGTGCACAAGCTAGCAAGCGACGGAGTTTGCCGACAATGTATTTCTTGTAAAGTGTATACAAAGGAGTACGGAAGCTGGACAAATAAGATGCCAAAAACCAACCACTTTCATGTGGTATTGGACGGAAAGGAGGACTTTTTTTTCTCCTCCATTCGAAAATGCGGACATTATCAGCACCACTGTCTGATTCCAATCAATGCAAGTCATCAGAATCAGGTAATACACCAACTTATATTCTTGTCTTCATGAAAGAAAGGGATCTATATGTGTTAAACATGCTTGTATTATCTTTAAACACCTTTAACTTATTAACAATATTAACTATATGTGTTAAACATGCTTGTATTATCTTTAAACACCTTTAACGTATTAACAATATTAACTATATGTGTTAAACATGCTTGTATTATCTTTAAACACCTTTAACTTGTTAACAATATTAACTATATGTGTTAAACATGCTTTCATTATCTTTAAACACCTTTAACTTATTAACAATATTAACTATATGTGTTAAACATGCTTGTATTATCTTTAAACACCTTTAACGTATTAACAATATTAACTATATGTGTTAAACATGCTTGTATTATCTTTAAACACCTTTAACTTGTTAACAATATTAACTATATGTGTTAAACATGCTTTCATTATCTTTAAACACCTTTTACTTGTTAACAATATTAACTATGTGTTAAACATGCTTGCATTATCTTTAAACACCTTTTACTTGTTAACAATATTAACTTTATGTATTAAACATGCTTGTATTATCATTAAACACCTTTAATCTTTTAACAATATTAACTACCGTATTTTCCGCACCATAAGGCGCCCTGGGTTATAAGCCGCGCCTTCAATGAACGGCATATTTCAAAACTTTGTCCACCAATAAGCCGCCCGGTGTTGTAAGCCGCATCTAACTGCGCTAAAGGAATGTCAAAAAAACAGTCAGATAGGTCAGTCAAACTTTAATAATATATTAAAAACCAGCATTCTAACAACTCTGTTCACTCCCAAAATGTACGCAAATGTGCAATCACAAACATACGTATATCAACATGGACAGAGCTGCGTGAAAAAAGCCACCCGGCCTCTTCGCGTAAACTTAAACTTACCTTAACCACTCGCTCATCTTTTCTTCATCCATCCATCCCTTCGAGTTAGCTTTTATGATGACGCCGGCTGGAAAGGTCTCTTTTGGCAAGGTCTTCCTTTTGAATATCACCATGGGTGGAAGTTTCTGGCCATTAGCATGGCAAGCTAGAACCACAGTGAAGGATGACTTCTCATTCCCTGTGGTGCGAATATTCACCGTACGTGCTCCCGTTGTATCCACAGTGCGGTTCACAGGAATATCAGTTGCTGTGAAATAGTAATCCGTGTGCGGATGGAGAGATTGCGTCTTTTCATGAACCGGATCCCTGTCGTTTAGTAGGAGCCATTTTGTGGTCTTTACAGATGTAAACACACAAAGGAAATGAAACGTACGGTGATATCCGCGCGCTTTTTCTTCTTCTACGCGGGCGGGTGGTTGCTTACAGTAGAAGAAGAAGCGCTTCCTGTTCTATGAGGGCGGGTGCTTACCTTGGCGGTTGCTTGCGTAGAAGAAGAAGCGCTTCCTGTTCTACTGGGAAAAAAGATGGCGGCTGTTTACCGAAGTTGCGAGACCGAAACTTTATGAAAATGAATCTTAATATTTATCCATATATAAAGCGCACCGGGTTATAAGGCGCACTGTCAGCTTTTGAGAAAATTTGTGGTTTTTAGGTGCGCCTTATAGTGCGGAAAATACGGTATATGTGTTAAACATGCTTGTATTATCTTTAAACACCTTTAAGTTGTTAACAATATTAACTATATGTATTAAACATTCTTGTATTATCATTAAACACCTTTAATCTTTTAACAATATTAACTATATGTGTTAAACATTCTTGTATTATCATTAAACACCTTTAACTTGTTGACAAAAACATACATTTCATAAATAAGTCAATATAAATGATATATATGAATGAGGTAGATCCCCACGACTTGATCAATTGAAAAGTAGCTCGCCTGCAGAAAAAGTGTGAGCACCCCTGCTCTAGACATTGTAATAACAACCAAAAAAAAATATAAAATATATTTTACTTGTACAAATGTACGATCCAATAGCCTTGTGAGACTGAACAATAGGACTTAAAGACTATGTAAATGTGGTAAAAAAAAATTTAAATAAATATAACAGATTGTTTTTTAGGATGGTTAAAGGTAACGTTGTCATTTTACAACAAGGGGTGTTACAGGGTTAAACCTTCTTTTCCCTTATTCTGTCCACTTAACCTTTTGTTGTTCATTCCTGACCTGCCTCGTAGAGTCCAGGCCTAGTTAGGGCACTACACATGTATACATACTTGACTTTAAAATAGGGTCTAGAAACTTCTCTGTTATTGTTTTTTTCTCCTTCCATGGAGAAGCACTATTAATAGCACTAAAATTGAGGCTATAATGAATCACAATGAAAGCATGTGTATATGATCTCTGCATATTTGAAGTGCTTTTACTTTGAAGGATTTCTGTTCAAGCTACATTCTGAAATACCAAAATGCATGTTTTTTTTTTTGTTTTCCCCCCTGACGTAACACAACATTTTCCAGCATTTATTTTGCTGTGTGACAAATCTTTGCAGACTAATGTTTTGAAGCCCTCAGCCATGTTGTGTTCGGGGCCGCCCTCCGTCTTCCTCTCTCTCCCGCGCCCACAGTCTTTCTCCTCTTCCAGTCTCAAACGGGTTGCATCAAAAGGCCAGGTTTTTTCACGCAACCCGGCACTCGATCCTCGGTGAAAAACCTCCCGCCCCCCCCCCCCCGGAGCTTTTTCGCCGAGGAGCCCGACGAGATTCAAAGCTAAGCTTGCGAGCTTTGGTTGCGTGCAGAAACAGGCCTTTTCCCAGTTTCTGGAGGTTGAGAAACCACTGCTGCTACAGACTATCCCCACCCTTCCTTGGTGTCCAGCACCACACTGCACTTTACGCTGAGAAGGGGGGCTCCCAAATGTGTAAAAATACAAAATCATTTTTTTATTTTTTATTTTGCAGAGTCATTTTAATGACTTTTTGCACTTTATTTCCCCAATTGGCTCGTTCATTGTTTTCCTTGCATGCTGACATTTTATGACCGCTGCTTTTTTTTTGCTTTTTTCCTCCATGGATGTGGATTCAATTAGTTTTCTGCACTTCAACTGAATAAAATGTAAGGTTAAGGATGAGGAGATTGCATAGTGCGCACGTATAATGACTGCTGCTGAGAATGTATTTTACTACTTCTAGTTATTTACTCACACAAGTTATGTTCCGCAGTCATGCACGCACATAAACCCTCCTAATAAACTGTAAAAAAAAACAACCAAAAAAAACACTTGTTTTTCTTATCTTAATGCACTGAACCATTCTGTTCATAGAACTGTAAATAAAATATACTTAAATACTCACAAGTCCTCTTAATTTGTCACGACTGGGTCCGGGGGGGGTGTGTGCTTTTCCAGGATGCAACGGAAAGTTGGCTCGGGCGAGACGGGAATGAAGGTACATGATTTATTATTATCAAAAAAAAAAAGGAATAAATGAAAGCGCGCACAGTGGCGGAGAATAAACTATGAAACCAAAAGACTATAGCAAAAAAAGTACAAACAAAAAACACGCACAATGGCGGAGAACAAACTATGAAACCAAAAAGACTATAAATATGGAACAAAAACTTACTTGGCTTGGACAAAAATAGTTGCTTGAGGAATTGACATGGAAAGAAGTATCAGGCATGAACAGAGCATAAATGTGGTGAGGTCGTCAGAAAGACAAACTGAAAAACACTGAACTTAAATACTACAGACATGATTAACGAAAACAGGTGCGTGACTCAAGACGTGAAACAGGTGCGTGACGTGACAGGTGAAAACTAATGGGTTGCTATGGTGACAATCAAGAGTGCACAATGAGTCCAAACGTGGAACAGGTGAAACTAATGGGTAATCATGCAAACAAGACAAGGGAGTGAAAAGCCAGAAACTAAACAAAACATGATTACACAGACATGACCATTTCTAACAAAGACAAATCACTATTTCTTCTAGATTTTCCAGAACAAAAATTTTAAAAGAAATTCAAAAGACTTTGAAATAAAAATGTATATTTGATTCTACAGATTTTCTAAATTTGCCAGAATATTTTTTTTGAATTTGAATCATAATAAGTTTGAAGAAATATTTCACAAATATTCTTTGTCGAAAAAACAGAAGCTAAAATGAAGAATTAAATCAAAATGTATTTATTATTCTTTACAATAATAATAAAAAAAATTTTACTTGAACATTGATTTAAATTGTCAGGAAAGAAGAGGAAGGAATTTAAAAGGTAAAAAGGTATATGTGTTCAAAAATCCTAAAATCATTTTTAAGGTTGTATTTTTTCTCTAAAATTGTCTTTCTGAAAGTTATAAGAAGCAAAGTAAAAAAATAAATGAATTTATTTAAACAAGTGAAAAAAAAAAAAATTATTATTATCAAAAAAAAGGAATAAATGAAAGCGCGCACAGTGGCAGAGAATAAACTATGAAACCAAAAGACTATAGCAAAAAAGTACAAACAAAAAACACGCACAATGGCGGAGAACAAACTATGAAACCAAAAAGACTATAAACATGGAACAAAAACTTACTTGGCTTGGACAAAAATAGTTGCTTGAGGAATTGACATGGAAAGAAGTATCAGGCATGAACAGAGCATAAATGTGGTGAGGTCGTCAGAAAGACAAACTGAAAAACACTGAACTTAAATACTACAGACATGATTAACGAAAACAGGTGCGTGACTCAAGACGTGAAACAGGTGCGTGACGTGACAGGTGAAAACGAATGGGTTGCTATGGTGACAATCAAGAGTGCACAATGAGTCCAAACGTGGAACAGGTGAAACTAATGGGTAATCATGCAAACAAGACAAGGGAGTGAAAAGCCAGAAACTAAACAAAACATGATTACACAGACATGACAATTTCTAACAAAGACAAATCATTATTTCTTCTAGATTTTCCGGAACAAAAATTTTAAAAGAAATTCAAAAGACTTTGAAATAAAAATGTATATTTGATTCTACAGATTTTCTAAATTTGCCAGAATATTTTTTTTGAATTTTAATCATAATAAGTTTGAAGAAATATTTCACAAATATTCTTTGTCGAAAAAACAGAAGCTAAAATGAAGAATTAAATCAAAATGTATTTATTATTCTTTACAATAATAATAAAAAAATTAATTACTTGAACATTGATTTAAATTGTCAGGAAAGAAGAGGAAGGAATTTAAAAGGTAAAAAGGTATATGTGTTCAAAAATCCTAAAATCATTTTTAAGGTTGTATTTTTTCTCTAAAATTGTCTTTCTGAAAGTTATAAGAAGCAAAGTAAAAAAATAAATGAATTTATTTAAACAAGTGAAAAAAAATAATTATTATTATTATCAAAAAAAAGGAATAAATGAAAGCGCGCACAGTGGCGGAGAATAAACTATGAAACCAAAAGACTATAGCAAAAAAGTACAAACAAAAAACACGCACAATGGCGGAGAACAAACTATGAAACCAAAAAGACTATAAATATGGAACAAAAACTTACTTGGCTTGGACAAAAATAGTTGCTTGAGGAATTGACATGGAAAGAAGTATCAGGCATGAACAGGAGCATAAATGTGGTGAGGTCGTCAGAAAGACAAACTGAAAAACACTGAACTTAAATACTACAGACATGATTAACGAAAACAGGTGCGTGACTCAAGACGTGAAACAGGTGCGTGACGTGACAGGTGAAAACTAATGGGTTGCTATGGTGACAATCAAGAGTGCACAATGAGTCCAAACGTGGAACAGGTGAAACTAATGGGGTAATCATGGAAACAAGACAAGGGAGTGAAAAGCCAGAAACTAAACAAAACATGATTACACAGACATGACAATTTCTAACAAAGACAAATCATTATTTCTTCTAGATTTTCCAGAACAAAAATTTTAAAAGAAATTCAAAAGACTTTGAAATGAAAATGTATATTTGATTCTACAGATTTTCTAAATTTGCCAGAATATTTTTTTTGAATTTTAATCATAATAAGTTTGAAGAAATATTTCACAAATATTCTTTGTCGAAAAAACAGAAGCTAAAATGAAGAATTAAATCAAAATGTATTTATTATTCTTTACAATAATAATAAAAAAAAAAATTACTTGAACATTGATTTAAATTGTCAGGAAAGAAGAGGAAGGAATTTAAAAGGTAAAAAGGTATATGTGTTCAAAAATCCTAAAATCATTTTTAAGGTTGTATTTTTTCTCTAAAATTGTCTTTCTGAAAGTTATAAGAAGCAAAGTAAAAAAAGAAATGAATTTATTTAAACAAGTGAAAAAAAATAATTATTATTATTATCAAAAAAAAGGAATAAATGAAAGCGCGCACAGTGGCGGAGAATAAACTATGAAACCAAAAGACTATAGCAAAAAAGTACAAACAAAAAACACGCACAATGGCGGAGAACAAACTATGAAACCAAAAAGACTATAAATATGGAACAAAAACTTACTTGGCTTGGACAAAAATAGTTGCTTGAGGAATTGACATGGAAAGAAGTATCAGGCATGAACAGGAGCATAAATGTGGTGAGGTCGTCAGAAAGACAAACTGAAAAACACTGAACTTAAATACTACAGACATGATTAACGAAAACAGGTGCGTGACTCAAGACATGAAACAGGTGCGTGACGTGACAGGTGAAAACTAATGGGTTGCTATGGTGACAATCAAGAGTGCACAATGAGTCCAAACGTGGAACAGGTGAAACTAATGGGTAATCATGCAAACAAGACAAGGGAGTGAAAAGCCAGAAACTAAACAAAACATGATTACACAGACATGACAATTTCTAACAAAGACAAATCATTATTTCTTCTAGATTTTCCAGAACAAAAATTTTAAAAGAAATTCAAAAGACTTTGAAATAAAAATGTATATTTGATTCTACAGATTTTCTAAATTTGCCAGAATATTTTTTTTGAATTTGAATCATAATAAGTTTGAAGAAATATTTCACAAATATTCTTTGTCGAAAAAACAGAAGCTAAAATGAAGAATTAAATCAAAATGTATTTATTATTCTTTACAATAATAATAAAATAAAAAAATACTTGAACATTGATTTAAATTGTCAGGAAAGAAGAGGAAGGAATTTAAAAGGTAAAAAGGTATATGTGTTCAAAAATCCTAAAATCATTTTTAAGGTTGTATTTTTTCTCTAAAATTGTCTTTCTGAAAGTTATAAGAAGCAAAGTAAAAAAATAAATGAATTTATTTAAACAAGTGAAAAAAATAAAATAATTATTATTATCAAAAAAAAGGAATAAATGAAAGCGCGCACAGTGGCGGAGAATAAACTATGAAACCAAAAGACTATAGCAAAAAAGTACAAACAAAAAACACGCACAATGGCGGAGAACAAACTATGAAACCAAAAAGACTATAAATATGGAACAAAAACTTAACTTGGCTTGGACAAAAATAGTTGCTTGAGGAATTGACATGGAAAGAAGTATCAGGCATGAACAGAGCATAAATGTGGTGAGGTCGTCAGAAAGACAAACTGAAAAACACTGAACTTAAATACTACAGACATGATTAACGAAAACAGGTGCGTGACTCAAGACGTGAAACAGGTGCGTGACGTGACAGGTGAAAACTAATGGGTTGCTATGGTGACAATCAAGAGTGCACAATGAGTCCAAACGTGGAACAGGTGAAACTAATGGGTAATCATGCAAACAAGACAAGAGAGTGAAAAGCCAGAAACTAAACAAAACATGATTACACAGACATGACAATTTCTAACAAAGACAAATCACTATTTCTTCTAGATTTTCCAGAACAAAAATTTTAAAAGAAATTCAAAAGACTTTGAAATAAAAATGTATATTTGATTCTACAGATTTTCTAAATTTGCCAGAATATTTTTTTTTAATTTTAATCATAATAAGTTTGAAGAAATATTTCACAAATATTCTTTGTCGAAAAAACAGAAGCTAAAATGAAGAATTAAATCAAAATGTATTTATTATTCTTTACAATAATAATAAAAAAAAAAATTACTTGAACATTGATTTAAATTGTCAGGAAAGAAGAGGAAGGAATTTAAAAGGTAAAAAGGTATATGTGTTCAAAAATCCTAAAATCATTTTTAAGGTTGTATTTTTTCTCTAAAATTGTCTTTCTGAAAGTTATAAGAAGCAAAGTAAAAAAATAAATGAATTTATTTAAACAAGTGAAAAAAAAAAAAAATTATTATTATCAAAAAAAAGGAATAAATGAAAGCGCGCACAGTGGCGGAGAATAAACTATGAAACCAAAAGACTATAGCAAAAAAGTACAAACAAAAAACACGCACAATGGCGGAGAACAAACTATGAAACCAAAAAGACTATAAATATGGAACAAAAACTTAACTTGGCTTGGACAAAAATAGTTGCTTGAGGAATTGACATGGAAAGAAGTATCAGGCATGAACAGAGCATAAATGTGGTGAGGTCGTCAGAAAGACAAACTGAAAAACACTGAACTTAAATACTACCGACATGATTAACGAAAACAGGTGCGTGACTCAAGACGTGAAACAGGTGCGTGACGTGACAGGTGAAAACTAATGGGTTGCTATGGTGACAATCAAGAGTGCACAATGAGTCCAAACGTGGAACAGGTGAAACTAATGGGTAATCATGCAAACAAGACAAGGGAGTGAAAAGCCAGAAACTAAACAAAACATGATTACACAGACATGACAATTTCTAACAAAGACAAATCATTATTTCTTCTAGATTTTCCAGAACAAAAATTTTAAAAGAAATTCAAAAGACTTTGAAATAAAAATGTATATTTGATTCTACAGATTTTCTAAATTTGCCAGAATATTTTTTTTGAATTTTAATCATAATAAGTTTGAAGAAATATTTCACAAATATTCTTTGTCGAAAAAACAGAAGCTAAAATGAAGAATTAAATCAAAATGTATTTATTATTCTTTACAATAATAATTTTAAAAAAAATTACTTGAACATTGATTTAAATTGTCAGGAAAGAAGAGGAAGGAATGTAAAAGGTAAAAAGGTATATGTGTTCAAAAATCCTAAAATAATTTTTAAGGTTGTATTTTTTCTCTAAAATTGTCTTTCTGAAAGTTATAAGAAGCAAAGTAAAAAAATAAATGAATTTATTTAAACAAGTGAAAAAAAAAAAAAATTATTATTATCAAAAAAAAGGAATAAATGAAAGCGCGCACAGTGGCGGAGAATAAACTATGAAACCAAAAGACTATAGCAAAAAAGTACAAACAAAAAACACGCACAATGGCGGAGAACAAACTATGAAACCAAAAAGACTATAAATATGGAACAAAAACTTAACTTGGCTTGGACAAAAATAGTTGCTTGAGGAATTGACATGGAAAGAAGTATCAGGCATGAACAGAGCATAAATGTGGTGAAGTCGTCAGACAGACAAACTGAAAAACACTGAACTTAAATACTACAGACATGATTAACGAAAACAGGTGCATGACTCAAGACGTGAAACAGGTGCGTGACGTGACAGGTGAAAACTAATGGGTTGCTATGGTGACAATCAAGAGTGCACAATGAGTCCAAACGTGGAACAGGTGAAACTAATGGGTAATCATGCAAACAAGACAAGGGAGTGAAAAGCCAGAAACTAAACAAAACATGATTACACAGACATGACAATTTCTAACAAAGACAAATCATTATTTCTTCTAGATTTTCCAGAACAAAAATTTTAAAAGAAATTCAAAAGACTTTGAAATAAAAATGTATATTTGATTCTACAGATTTTCTAAATTTGCCAGAATATTTTTTTTGAATTTTAATCATAATAAGTTTGAAGAAATATTTCACAAATATTCTTTGTCGAAAAAACAGAAGCTAAAATGAAGAATTAAATCAAAATGTATTTATTATTCTTTACAATAATAATAAAAAAAAAATTACTTGAACATTGATTTAAAATGTCAGGAAAGAAGAGGAAGGAATTTAAAAGGTAAAAAGGTATATGTGTTCAAAAATCCTAAAATCATTTTTAAGGTTGTATTTTTTCTCTAAAATTGTCTTTCTGAAAGTTATAAGAAGCAAAGTAAAAAAAATAAATGAATTTATTTAAACAAGTGAAAAAAAAAAAAAATTATTATTATCAAAAAAAAGGAATAAATGAAAGCGCGCACAGTGGCGGAGAATAAACTAGTGATGGGTCCCGGCAACACCGATGCATCGGCGCATGCGTCGAGCTCATAGAGCAAAACCCTGTGTCGGTGCGCTTACCGCTTTTAGAAAGTCACGTGACCGATCATGAGCTGTTTTGGTCACGTGACCGATACGCCAACTGTGTCGCCTCCTCTGTGCCCTGTGAGCGGCTCTTTTCTACAGCCGGAGAAATAATAACTAAGAAGAGAAATCGTCTAAAATACGTCGGAAAAAACTTTTTTTTTTTTTTTTTTAATAAAAATGTGTAAAAAAATAAAATTAAAAAGATTCCCAGTCCACAATCATCCACAACACGTTCTCTTAGATTTCCATGTTATGATACATGTTCACATTATTTATTGACTGTATCTAAAAAAGATACAAATATATTTTTATTTAAATGAAGATATGAAATAATCCTAAATGAAATACGATGACTTGGTTTATATTATTGTATATACTAGGGCAGGGGTCACCAACGCGGTGCCCGCGGTCACCAGGTAGCCCGTAAGGACCAGATCAGTCGCCCGCTGGCCTGTTCTAAAAATAGCTCAAAGAGCAGCACTTACCAGTGAGCTGCCTCTATTTTTTAAATTGTATTTATTTACTAGCAAGCTGGTCTCGCTTTGCTCGACATTTTTAATTCTAAAAGAGACAAAACTCAAATAGAATTTGAAAATCCAAGAAAATATTTGAAAGACTTGTTCTTCACTTGGAATAAGCGGTAGAAAATGGATGGATGGATGGGTCTTCACTTGTTTAAATAAATTCATTTATTTTTTTACTTTGCTTCTTATTACTTTTAGAAATACAATTTTAGAGAAAAAATACAACCTTAAAAATGATTTTAGGATTTTTAAACAAATATACCTTTTTACTTTTTAAATGTCTTCCTCTTCTTTCCTGACAATTTAAATCAATGTTCAAGTAATTTTTTTATTTTTTATTGTAAAGAATAAATATTTTAGCTTCTGTTTTTTCGACGAAGAATATTTGTGAAATATTTCTTCAAACGTACTATGATTAAAATTTAAAAAAAATATTCTGCTAAATCTAGAAAATCTGTAGAATCAAATTTAAATCTTATTTCAAAGTATTTTGAATTTCTTTTAAAATGTTTGTTCTGGAAAATCTAGAAGAAATACTGATTTTGTCTTTGTTAGAAATATAGCTTGGTCCAATTTGTTATATATTGTAACAAAGTGCAGATTGGATGTTAACCAATTTAAAACATGTCATCAAAATTCTAAAATGTATCTTAATCAGGAAAAATTACTAATGATGTTCCATAAATTCTTTTTTTAATTTTTTCAAAAAGATTCAAATTAGCTAGTTTTTCTCTTCTTTTTGTCGGTTGAATTTTGAATTTTAAAGAGTCGAAATTGAAGATAAACTATGTTTCAAAATGTTATTTACATTTTTTTCGTGTTTTCTCCTATTTTAAACCGTTCAATTAAGTGTTTTTTTTCATCATTTATTCTCTACAAAAAACCTTCCGTAAAAGGAAAAAAAATGTACGACGGAATGACAGACAAATACCCATTTTTTTATATATATATATATAAATTTATTTATTTAGCTATTCTTGTTTAAATCACACTTATGTATAACTTACAAATGACAATATATTTATTTATTTAAGTGTGTATCAAACTGGTAGCCCTTCGCATTAATCAGTACCCAAGAAGTAGTTTTTGGTTTCAAAAAGGTTGGTGACCCCTGTACTAGGGCATCAAATCAGTGTCAGTTGAGTCGGTCCATAGGTTGCCTGTAGGGATTTTTAATGTCCAGCAGATGTCAGTATTTAGTGACACAGTATCGACACAGTATCAATACAGTTTTGCAATGTGTCGAAACGCTTCATGACGCCTCATCAACCCATCACTAGAATAAACTATAAAACCAAAAGACTATAGCAAAAAAGTACAAACAAAAAAACACGCACAATGGCGGAGAACAAACTATGAAACCAAAAAGACTATAAATATGGAACAAAAACTTACTTGGCTTGAGGAATTGACATGAAAAGAAGTATCAGGCATGAACAGAGCATAAATGTGGTGTGAGGTCGTCAGGACGAACAACAGAAAATGAATGAACTTAAATACTATGGACATGATTAGTGAAAGCAGGTGCGTGACTCAAAACGTGAAACAGGTGCGTGACGTGACAGGTGAAAACTAATGGGTTGCTATGGTGACAATCAAGAGTGCACAATGAGTCCAAACGTGGAACAGGTGAAACTAATGGGGTAATCATGGAAACAAGACAAGGGAGTGAAAAGACAGAAACTAAAGAGTCCTATAACTAAACAAAAACATGACTTAACACAAAACATGATTACACAGACATGACATAATTGTGTCTGTTAATTCTGTCACACAGCAAAAAATCTGTATACACTTTATTTTTTTATTGTTTATGTGTATTATGGATAAAAAAAAAGGCCCTTATCAATAAACCCAACCCAAAATGTTGAAAGAGACATATTGGACCAAAAATTAAAAAAATTAAAAAATCTGTCTGGAGCCGCAAAAAATTAAAAGCCTTAAATAAGTGTTATAATGAAGGCAACATATGATGTGGGTGTCTATATTAGCCTACTATCAAAATGACTTTAAAAGCCTTATATAAGTGTTATAATGAAGGCAACACATGATGTAAGTGTCTATACTAGCTGTATTAGCCTACTATCAAAATGACTTTAAAAGCCTTATATAAGTGTTATAACGAAGGCAACATGTGATGTAAGTGTCTATATTAGCTATATTAGCCTACTATCAAAATTACTTTAAAAGCCTTATATAAGTGTTATAATGAAGACAACACATGATGGAAGTGTCTCTTAGTTATAGTAGCCTACTATCAAAATGACTTTAAAAGTTTTATATGTGTTATAATGAAGGCAACACATGATGTAAGTGTCTATACTAGCTATATTAGCCTACTATCAAAATGACTTTAAAAGTCTTATATAAGTGTTATAATGAAGGCAACACATGATGTAAGTGTCTACAAACCCCGTTTCCATATGAGTTGGGAAATTGTGTTAGATGTAAATATAAACGGAATACAATGATTTGCAAATAATTTTCAACCCATATTCAGTTGAATGCACTACAAAGACAACATATTTGATGTTCAAACTCATAAACTTTATTATTTTTTTTGCAAATAATATTTAACTTAAAATTTCATGGCTGCAACACGTGCCAAAGTAGTTGGGAAAGGGCATGTGGGCTTTGTACCGAGGATGTCGTTGTGGCTTGTGCAGTCCTTTGAGACACTTGTGATTTAGGGCTACATAAATAAACATTGATTGATTGATGTTCACCACTGTGTTACATGGCCTTTCCTTTTAACAACACTCAATAAACGATTGGGAACTGAGGAAACTAACTGTTCAAGCTTTGAAAGTGGAATTCTTTCCCATTCTTGTTTTATGTAGAGCTTCAGTCGTTCAACAGTCCGGGGGTCTCCGTTGTCGTATTTTAGGCTTCATAATGCGCCACACATTTTCAATGGGAGACAGGTCTGGACTGCAGGCGGGCCAGGAAAGTACCCGCACTCTTTTTTTTACGAAGCCACGCTGTTGTAACACGTGCTGAATATGGCTTGGCATTGTCTTGCTGAAATAAGCAGGGGCGTCCACGAAAAAGACGGCGCTTAGATGGCAGCATATGTTGCTCCAAAACCTGTATGTACCTTTCAGCATTAATGGCGCCTTCACAGATGTGTAAGTTACCCATGCTTTGGGCACTAATACACCCCCATACCATCACAGATGCTGGCTTTTGAACTTTGGGTCGGTAACAGTCTGGATGGTTCGCTTCCCCTTTGGTCCGGATGACACGATGTCGAATATTTCCAAAGACAATTTGAAATGTGGACTCGTCAGACCACAGAACACTTTTCCACTTTGCATGAGTCCATCTTAGATGATCTCGGGCCCAGAGAAGCCGGCGGCGTTTCTGGGTGTTGTTGATAAACGGCTTTCGCTTTGCATAGTAGAGTTTTAACTTGCACTTACAGATGTAGCAACAAACTGTATTTAGTGACAGTGGTTTTCTGAAGTGTTCCTGAGCCCATGTGGTGATATCCTTTAGAGATTGATGTCGGTTTTGATACAGTGAGGGATCGAAGGTCACGGTCATTCAATGTTGGTAAAAAATTACTTTTATCTTTAATTATGTTCATGATTTCTGGTTATGTTAGGCCAGCAGAGAAGGCCTTGTTGGCCCTGACGGCACACCACTGGATAGTACTGGTGTGCACATGTTTGATGGTGCTCACATGTGGTCCCATTGGAATTCTCAGCTGTGTATAAGAAGGCGGCCGTTCCTTGGTCATCTGCGTAGCCGGCAGCATCGGCAGTCTACTCGCTGCCGCCACCAGACTCGTCCCTGATGATTTCTGGGACACTAGGGCCGGCGACCCACCACCAGTTCTCCCCTCCGCCCTCCCTTGTTTCTTGAGTTTGTTGTTCATTTTTCTGCCTTAGGACATCTGGAATCTGTCCATAAGGGGGGGTTATGTCATGGCGCAGACTCAAACCTGCTTTTCCTTGGCAGCTGGAGCTGCCGGGACCTCTGCTGGCAGCGCGCTCGGACATGCCCCTGCTCGCGCCGAGCGCAGCACGCCTGCAGACGATCTGAGGGCGAGCTGCTTAAGGGACCAGTGGACCCAAGGATCCCGGCGGGAACTTAGTTTCTCTATGGTGAACCGTAAGCCGACAAGCTTTATGCTCTCTCCGTGTTGTCCCTTGGACTCTGACGCCTCTCTCTCTGCCCCACGGACCTCACTTGGATCACGGACCCCATTTTGCCTAGCACCTTTGGATTTGTCTGTTTCCTCATCCAATACACAACAATTAATTACAGACATAGTTTAACACCACACACTCTTGGATTTTGGTCACACACTCCATTCCTTAGCTTAAGTATATTTAGTATTGTGCATTATTAAACATATTGTACATTATATATAAATATATATATATATATATATATATATATATATATATATATATATATATATATATATATATATATATATATATATATATATATATATATTAGGGCTGCTACAACTAATCAATTAAATTGATTAAAATTGATTATAAAAATAGTTGGCGATTAATTTAGTCATCGATTCGTTCTATGCTATGCGCATGCGCAGAGGCAATTTTTTTTTTTTTTTTTTATGTTTTATATTTTATAAACCTTTATTTATAAACTGCAACATGTACAAACAGCTGAGAAACAATAATCAAAATAAGTATGGTGCCAATATGCTGTTTTTTTCCCAATAAAATACTGGAAAGGATAGAAATGTAGTTTGTCTCTTTTATCCGATTATTAATCGATTAATCGAAGTAATAATCGACAGATTAATCGATTATCAAATTAATCGTTAGTTGCAGCTCTAATATATAAATAAATATATATATATATATATATATATATATATATATATATATATATATATATATATATATATATATATATATATATATATATATATATTAGGGCTGCTACAACTAATCAATTAAATCGATTAAAATTGATTATAAAAATAGTTGGCGATTAATTTAGTCATCGATTCGTTCTATGCTATGCGCATGCGCAGAGGCAATTTTTTTAATTTTTTTTTAATGTTTTATATTTTATAAACCTTTATTTATAAACTGCAACATGTACAAACAGCTGAGAAACAATAATCAAAATAAGTATGGTGCCAATATGCTGTTTTTTTTTCAATAAAATACTGGAAAGGATAGAAATGTAGTTTGTCTCTTTTATCCGATTATTAATCGATTAATCGAAGTAATAATCGACAGATTAATCGATTATCAAATTAATCGTTAGTTACAGCTCTAATATATAAATATATATATATATATATATATATATATATATATATATATAAATATATATATTAGAGCTGCTGCAACTAATATATATATATATATATTTATTATATATATATATATATATATATATATATATATATATATATATATATTAGAGCTGCAACTAACGAAAAATAAATACATTCTAACTAAATTAATAATAAATATTTCAAAAAATTCAGTAAATAGCTCAATAAAATTCAAATATAACAACCACTTTAGTCATATTTTTGGCGCTTAAAAAAACTTTTGTTTGACTTACTACTTTGATATTGTCATTACTGCCATAAGTGGCGAAAAAGCGTAGTAATGTAACATTTACCGACAAAAATTGCCGCCAAAGAGCATGTTTAACAGCTGGTCACAAAAGCGGGGGTGAGTTACATGCAACAAAGGAGTCATAAAACATAAACTGAGAACGGCTGAAACTGAAGTAAAAATGTAAAATATCCGTTTGGGACATTTTTAAAAATCTAATAATTAGTTTGTGTCATATTTTGAAGTATTTTGGAACAGACTGTAGAGAACTATTTTTATTTCATGCAAGTTGAATATATCATCTATGATACAGGTATCAAACTCAAGGCCCGGGGGCCAGTTCTGGCCCACCACATCATTTTATGTGGCCCGCGAAAAATGGGTTTCAATAAAATATTTTATTCATTTTTTTCACTAAATGCATTCGTTCTTTAGATTTTGACAGAAAAAAAAAATGCATATTTTAAATTTCAATATTATCTGATCATGCCAATTACATTATTATATACCGCATTGCAAAACTATTTTTGTGGGATAAAAACAAATAGTTAAATATCTGCTTGTCACCTTTATTTATGATTTTAAAGCAAGTTATACATAAAAAATATAAATTTGATTAATCGTGATTAATCACAGGTTATTACCCGTATGCATAACGTAAATTAATAAAAAAGAAAATCGGCCCTCTGAAAGCAGCCATTACCGCGATGTGGCCCTCAATGAAAATACGTTTGACACCCCTGATCTATGAGATTAAAAAAACCATTTAATGTAAAAAGCACACTTCATATCCTGTCCTTTTTATTTTTTTTTAGAAATACATTTCTAAAAAAAAAAAAATAAATAAATAAAATAAAATAAATATTTTTTTTTAGCACATTTCATGCTAAGGAGCCAATATTACGGTTTATGAATGATTTATTTTTCAAGCTGGTTTACGAATGAAACAAAAACATTACCGCTAAAATTTAAAAAAAAAATCAAATAACATCCTGTGCCCGCCACACCCCGCTCTTAAAGCACAAATCAATCAAGCAAAATTCCTGTTTCCATAGCAACGACCCACCTGCACGGAAACCAGAGCCTTGCTGTCCCTCTCCATAATTTACCCAGCTCGATCTCCGCTTTATAGGAAGTGCAGTGACGTGGACAACAGCACTTTGAAAACCCGACTGAAGAGTCGTTTTGCTCTAAAATGAGATAAGATGCATATATATATATATATATATATATATATATATATACACAGGTAAAAGCCAGTAAATTAGAATATTTTGAAAAACTTGATTTATTTCAGTAATTGCATTCAAAAGGTGTAACTTGTACATTATATTTATTCATTGCACACAGACTGATGCATTCAAATGTTTATTTCATTTAATTTTGATGATTTGAAGTGGCAACAAATGAAAATCCAAAATTCCGTGTGTCACAAAATTAGAATATTACTTAAGGCTAATACAAAAAAGGGATTTTTAGAAATGTTGGCCAACTGAAAAGTATGAAAATGAAAAATATGAGCATGTACAATACTCAATACTTGGTTGGAGCTCCTTTTGCCTCAATTACTGCGTTAATGCGGCGTGGCATGGATGATGGTAGAAACTTTACACTAGACTTCAGGCAACGTGGATCCTGTGCCTCTCCTGTCTTCCTCCAGACTCTGGGACCTCGATTTCCAAAGGAAATGCAAAATTTGCATGGTTGGGTGATGGTTTGGGGTGCCATGTCATCTGCTGGTGTCGGTCCACTCTGTTTCCTGAGATCCAGGGTCAACGCAGCCGTCTACCAGCAAGTTTTAGAGCACTTCCTGCTTCCTGCTGCTGACCTGCTCTATGGAGATGGAGATTTCAAGTTCCAACAGGACTTGGCGCCTGCACACAGTGCAAAATCTACCCGTGCCTGGTTTACGGACCATGGTATTTCTGTTCTAAATTGGCCCGCCAACTCCCCTGACCTTAGCCCCATAGAAAATCTGTGGGGTATTGTGAAAAGGAAGATGCAGAATGCCAGACCCAAAAACGCAGAAGAGTTGAAGGCCACTATCAGAGCAACCTGGGCTCTCATAACACCTGAGCAGTGCCAGAAACTCATCGACTCCATGCCACGCCGCATTAACGCAGTAATTGAGGCAAAAGGAGCTCCAACCAAGTATTGAGTATTGTACATGCTCATATTTTTCATTTTCATACTTTTCAGTTGGCCAACATTTCTAAAAATCCCTTTTTTGTATTAGCCTTAAGTAATATTCTAATTTTGTGACACACGGAATTTTGGATTTTCATTTGTTGCCATTTCAAATCATCAAAATTAAATGAAATAAACATTTGAATACATCAGTCTGTGTGCAATGAATAAATATAATGTACAAGTTACACCTTTTGAATGCAATTACTGAAATAAATCAAGTTTTTCAAAATATTCTAATTTACTGGCTTTTACCTGTATATATATATATATATATATATATATATATATATATATATATATATATATATATATATATATATATATATATATATATATATATATATATAAGGGCTGCAACAACTAATCAATTAAATCGATTAAAATTGATTATAAAAATAGTTGGCGATTAATTTAGTCATCGATATATATGTAACAAAACATAGAGCTACATCGCCCCCTTGTGTCTGTGCCGTCAACTCCCTTTCAGCAACCATAACAAGAAGTGCACAAAACACACACTGGTCCTCTGGTTGAAACATGTGCAAGCTTAACTTTATATTCAAAAGAGGAAACAATTTGCAAGCCAGCTTAGAGGCTGCAGCCATTGACATGCAAATAGTGGACAAAAGCAACCAGCAGCCTTGCCATTCCTCAATCCAACCGCCTACAATGTGGATCCCTGCCAGGACATCAATTGTTTTCATCAAATGAGTGAATAACCATGTGCTTTGTCTCTCTCGGACCAAGAAAACCTGGATTTCTGGCTCCGTCCATTCCAAACAACAAGACTGCATCAGGTTTCTCGCCACATTAGCTCAGGCTCAAATTAAAACATTGTTGCCCCCACAGCACCAGTAGCCTTGGAGCTAAGACTCTGGGGGGGTCATAAATTCGGCCCAGACTTTCTTCCTGCAGTGGGATATTAACCAGGACTGGAGGAGACAGTTGTTTGGAATTCAACTTCCAGTCATAGTCTCTTCACACTCCGGTCATCATGGCTCATTGTGCAGCTCATCCCGCCGTCCTCTTCGCACTGCTGCTGATCGGCACGGCCGCAGTCGTGCTTCTCACTTTCCCAAGCAAAGACATTCCCGAGGCGCCCGGGTTCATGGTAAGGCCACCCCCTTGATATTTTTGGATTGTTGTATATTTGATGGTCCTGTGATGGGTGATGAGCCGAGGAGACACCAAGAGGAATCGTCGAACAAAAAGCTGCATTTGTTTCAGCGAGCCTCGGACTAGAACTGCAGCTCTAGGAGAAGAAATGTGTCGAATATCTTCATTCTGCTGTCCTGTCGGAACACTTGTGAAAAAAACTAGACTGCCTGTAACTCCCACTAGGAAGGTCGGAGAGACATGAAACAAAAACTTTTATGTAGGTGTGACTTAGACCTAGATTTCATAATAGTATATTCTTGGGCTAAAATCAACAGGAAGTTGGCAATTCCCCCTTCAAGACAAAAAAGTACTAAAAACAGTCACTTTTGCCTCTTTGAGCTGTATTTTGACCCCCTTAACATGCTTCAAAACTCACCAAACTGAACGCACACATCAGGACTGGCAAACATTGCGATCTAAAAAAAAAACCTAACCCCAAATCTCAAAATTGTGCTCTACTGCAATTTTTTAATAAAACGCAAAAAAAAACTGCTCCTCGGAAGAAAAAAATGACAAAACTGCCTGTAACTCCCACTGGGAAGGTCGGAGAGACATGAAACAAAAACCTCTATGTAGGTCTCACTTAGACCTACATTTCATAGATTGACAACCCCCAGCAAAAATCAACAGGAAGTTTGCTATTCCCCCGTCAAAACAAATGTTTTGTAAAAACCGGTCACCTTCCTTCAAAAACTATCTCCTCTGAGCGTGTTTGTCGGACTAAAACTGGACAAAAGTATTGGGACACTTAGGACTACAACTTGACAAGAGTATTGGGCCACTTGGGACTAAAACTTGACAAAAGTATTGGGACACTTGACTACAACTTGACATAAGTATTGGGACACTTCGGATTACCACTGGACAAAAGTATTGGGACGCTTAGGAATAAAACTGGACAAAAGTATTGGGACACTTACGACGAATACTGGACAAAAGTATTGGGACACTTCGCACTAAAAGTAGACTAAAGTATTGGGACACTTGGGACTAAAACTTGACAAAAGTATTGGGACACTTAGGACTAGCACCTGCCAAATATGCGGGCCCGACCAATGCTGCTTGCAGCTTTAATTATTCCTATGATTAGTTTAAGTCGGGTGACCTCCCTATCTGTGGACCTTCTACCAGGTGTTGCTAATGTCTTTACTCTTCCTCCTAAACCTGACACCTACATTCTTGTGGGATTCCCAATCTCCTGTGGACACTCTCTTCAGTGCCCGGTTATGGACCTTTGCACTTTGACCTTAGAAGAATACTTTTAAAAGATTATGTGGCCAAATACAAAAACACGCTACTTCCAATCCTATAAGATAATCATACATTATATAATTAACCACAAGATCAGTGAGAGTGTTTTTAATGATTGATTGAAACTTTTGTTATTAGATTGCACAGTACAGTACATATTCCGTACAATTTTTTGGATTGTTGTATATTTGATGGTCGTGTGATGGGTGATGAGCCGAGGAGACACCAAGAGGAATCGTCGAACAAAAAGCTGCATTTGTTTCAGCGAGCCTCGGACTAGAACTGCAGCTCTAGGAGAAGAAATGTGCCGAATATCTTCATTCTGCTGTCCTGTCGGAACACTTGTGTTTAAAACCATTTCTAGTAGACCCCTTCTCCTTGTGGGTCTAATCTTGATGCCGGACAGTCTGGCCTGTCTATCTTTCCTTGTCATTAGGGCCCGCATGGCCCATTGTATAAGGACTCCCAAAGGGAGTCCTTATGCAATGGGACATAAGGACCTATTGAATTTGTAAGGTTTTATTCTTTATTATTATTATTATTCTTCCGCAACTTTGCGCTGTAATTTGACCCCCTTAACATACTTCAAATTTTACACACACATCAGTAATATACGGCAAAACTTTTGATCAAAAAAACCAAACCTCAAAACTCAAAATTGCGCTCTAGCGCCCCCTACGAAAAAAAAAAACTAGACTGCCTGTAACTCCCGCTAGGAAGGTCGGAGAGACATGAAAAACCTTTATGTAGGTGTGACTTAGACCTAGATTTCATAATAGTATATTCTTGGGCTAAAATCAACAGGAAGTTGGCAATTCCCCCTTCAAGACAAAAAAGTACTAAAAACAGTAACTTTTGCCTCTTTGAGCTGTATTTTGACCCCCTTAACATGCTTCAAAACTCACCAAACTGAACGCACACATCAGGACTGGCAAACATTGCGATCTAAAAAAAAACCTAACCCCAAATCTCAAAATTGCGCTCTACTGCAATTTTTTAATAAAACGCAAAAAAAACCTGCTCCTCGGAAGAAAAAAATGACAAAACTGCCTGTAACTCCCACTGGGAAGGTCGGAGAGACATGAAACAAAAACCTCTATGTAGGTCTCACTTAGACCTACATTTCATAGATTGACAACCCCCAGAAAAAATCAACAGGAAGTTTGCTATTCCCCCGTCAAAACAATTTTTTTGTAAAAACCGGTCACCTTCCTTCAAAAACTATCTCCTCTGAGCGTGTTTGTCGGACTAAAACTGGACAAAAGTATTGGGACACTTAGGACTACAACTTGACAAAGGTATTGGGCCACTTGGGACTAAAACTTGACAAAAGTATTGGGACACTTGACTACAACTTGACATAAGTATTGGGACACTTCGGATTACCACTGGACAAAAGTATTGGGACACTTAGGAATAAAACTGGACAAAAGTATTGGGACACTTACGACGAATACTGGACAAAAGTATTGGGACACTTCGCACTAAAAGTAGACTAAAGTATTGGGACACTTGGGACTAAAACTTGACAAAAGTATTGGGACACTTAGGACTAGCACCTGCCAAATATGCGGGCCCGACCAATGCTGCTTGCAGCTTTAATTATTCCTATGATTAGTTTAAGTCGGGTGACCTCCCTATCTGTGGACCTTCTACCAGGTGTTGCTAATGTCTTTACTCTTCCTCCTAAACCTGACACCTACATTCTTGTGGGATTTCCAATCTCCTGTGGATACTCTCTTCAGTGCCCGGTTATGGACCTTTGCACTTTTACCTTAGAAGAATACTTTTAAAAGATGATGTGGCCAAATACAAAAACACGCTACTTCCAATCCTATAAGATAATTATACATTATATAATTAACCACAAGATCAGTGAGAGTGTTTTGATTGATTGATTGAAACTTTTGTTATTAGATTGCACAGTACAGTACATATTCCGTACAATTTTTGGATTGTTGTATATTTGATGGTCGTGTGATGGGTGATGAGCCGAGGAGACACCAAGAGGAATCGTCGAACAAAAAGCTGCATTTGTTTCAGCGAGCCTCGGACTAGAACTGCAGCTCTAGGAGAAGAAATGTGCCGAATATCTTCATTCTGCTGTCCTGTCGGAACACTTGTGTTTAAAACCATTTCTAGTAGACCCCTTCTCCTTGTGGGTCTAATCTTGATGCCGGACAGTCTGGCCTGTCTATCTTTCCTTGTCATTAGGGCCCGCATGGCCCATTGTATAAGGACTCCCAAAGGGAGTCCTTATGCAATGGGACATAAGGACCTATTGAATTTGTAAGGTTTTATTCTTTATTATTATTATTATTCTTCCGCAACTTTGCGCTGTAATTTGACCCCCTTAACATACTTCAAAACTCACCAAATTTTACACACACATCAGTAATATACGGCAAAACTTTTTATCAAAAAACCAAACCTCAAAACTCAAAATTGCGCTCTAGCGCCCCCTACAAAAACAAAAACTAGACTGCCTGTAACTCCCACTAGGAAGGTCGGAGAGACATGAAACAAAAACCTTTATGTAGGTGTGACTTAGACCTAGATTTCATAATATTATATTCTTGGGCTAAAATCAACAGGAAGTTGGCAATTCCCCCTTCAAGACAAAAAAGTACTAAAAACAGTCACTTTTGCCTCTTTGAGCTGTATTTTGACCCCCTTAACATGCTTCAAAACTCACCAAACTGAACGCACACATCAGGACTGGCAAACATTGCGATCTAAAAAAAAACCTAACCCCAAATCTCAAAATTGCGCTCTACTGCAATTTTTTAATAAAACGCAAAAAAAATCTGCTCCTCGGAAGAAAAAAATGACAAAACTGCCTGTAACTCCCACTGGGAAAGTCGGAGAGACATGAAACAAAAACCTCTATGTAGGTCTCACTTAGACCTACATTTCATAGATTGACAACCCCCAGAAAAAATCAACAGGAAGTTTGCTATTCCCCCGTCAAAACAATTTTTTTGTAAAAACCGGTCACCTTCCTTCAAAAACTATCTCCTCTGAGCATGTTTGTCGGACTAAAACTGGACAAAAGTATTGGGACACTTAGGACTACAACTTGACAAAAGTATTGGGCCACTTGGGACTAAAACTTGACAAAAGTATTGGGACACTTGACTACAACTTGACATAAGTATTGGGACACTTCGGATTACCACTGGACAAAAGTATTGGGACACTTAGGAATAAAACTGGACAAAAGTATTGGGACACTTACGACGAATACTGGACAAAAGTATTGGGACACTTCGCACTAAAAGTAGACTAAAGTATTGGGACACTTGGGACTAAAACTTGACAAAAGTATTGGGACACTTAGGACTAGCACCTGCCAAATATGTAGGCCCGACCAATGCTCCTTGCAGCTTTAATTATTCCTATGATTAGTTTAAGTCGGGTGACCTCCCTATCTGTGGACCTTCTACCAGGTGTTGCTAATGTCTTTACTCTTCCTCCTAAACCTGACACCTACATTCTTGTGGGATTCCCAATCTCCTGTGGACACTCTCTTCAGTGCCCGGTTATGGACCTTTGCACTTTGACCTTAGAAGAATACTTTTAAAAGATGATGTGGCCAAATACAAAAACACGCTACTTCCAATCCTATAAGATAATTATACATTATATAATTAACCACAAGATCAGTGAGAGTGTTTTGATTGATTGATTGAACCTTTTATTCGTAGATTGCACAGTACAGTACATATTCCGTACAATTGACCACTAAATGGTAACACCCGATTAAGTTTTTCAACTTGTTTAAGTCGGGGTCCACGTTAATCAATTCATGGTAGAAGTTCAGTGTGAAGTTGGTTGACATGGGGTAACCGAAGAGTGTCCGTCTGGAGGCTCAAAAGCTAAATCTTTGCCACTGGATACTGCGTATTCTTATTCTCTATATTTAACAGTCATGAGATAGTTTATGCGCTCATCAGACCCAATTGGGTATCCATGTACACAAGGGTGTCAAACTTGTTTTCATTGAGGGCCACATGATATCATGGATCTTGGATCCCTCAGGCGGTACTGCATCAAAAAGCGGCATCAGTGTGTAAAGGATATCACCACATGGGCTCAGGAACACTTCAGAAAACCACTATTAGTAACTACAGTTTGTCGCTACATCTGTAAGTACAAGTTAAAACTCTACTATGCAACGCCAAATCCATTTATCAACAACACCCAGAAACGGTGCCGTCTGAAATGGACTGATGAAAAGTGTTCTGTGGTCTGACGAGTCCACATTTCAAATTGTTTTTGGAAACTGTGGACGTCGTGTCCTCTGGACCAAAGAGGAAAAGGACCATCCGGATTGTTATAAGCGCAAAGTGTAAAAGCCAGCATCTGTGATGGTATGGGGGTGTATGGGGGTGGGTAACTCACACATCTGTGAAGGCACCATTAATGCTGAAAGGTACATACAGATTTTGAAGCAACATATGTTGCCAACCAAGCAACGTTATCATGGACGCCCCTGCTTATTTCAGCAAGACAATGCTATGCCACGCGTTACAACAACGTGGCTTCATAGTAAAAGAGTGCGGGTACTAGACTGGCCTGCCTGTAGTCCAGATCTGTCTCCCATTGAAAATGTGTGGCGCATTATGAATTCTAAAATAGCACAACGGAGACCCCCGGACTGTTGAACAACTTAAGCTGTACATCAAGCAAGAATGAGAAAGAATTCCACTTCAAAAATGTGTCTCCTCAGTTCCCAAACCTACTAATGGGTGAATTTTGGCGAATTAAACGCCTTTCTAATATTCGCTCTCGGAGCAATGACATCACAACGTGACGTCACATCGGGAAGCAATCCGCCATTTTCTCAAACACCGAGTCAAATCAGCTCTGTTATTTTCCGTTTTTTCGACTGTTTTCCGTACCTTGGAGACATCATGCCTCGTCGGTGTGTTGTCGGAGGGTGTAACAACACGAACAGGGACGGTATTCAAGTTGCACCAGTGGCCCAAAGATGCCAAAGTGGCAAGAAATTGGACGTTTGTTCCGCACACTTTACCGACGAAAGCTATGCTACGACAGAGATGGCAAGAATGTGTGGATATCCTGCGACACTCAAAGCAGATGCATTTCCAACCATAAAGTCAAAGAAATCTGCCGCCAGACCCCCATTGAATCTGCCGGAGTGTGTGAGCAATTCAGGGACAAAGGCCCTCGGTAGCACGGCAAGCAATGGCGGCGGTTTGTTCCCGCAGACGAGCGAGCTAAACCCCCTGGATGTCTTGGCTCACACCGTCCCTTATGCCACCGAAGATGATCAAGAGAAGAATATCGACCCTAGCTTCCCTGGCCTGCTGACATCAACTCCAAAACTGGACAGATCAGCTTTCAGGAAAAGAGAGCGGATGAGGGTATGTCTACAGAATATATTAATTGATGAAAATTGGGCTGTCTGCACTCTCAAAGTGCATGTTGTTGCCAAATGTATTTCATATGCTGTAAACCTAGTTCATAGTTGTTAGTTTCCTTTAATGCCAAACAAACACATACCAATCGTTGGTTAGAAGGCGATCGCCGAATTCGTCCTCGCTTTCTCCCGTGTCGCTGGCTGTCGTGTCGTTTTCCTCGGTTTTGCTTGCATACGGTTCAAACCGATATGGCTCAATAGCTTCAGTTTCTTCTTCAATTTCGCTTAAACCGCTGAAATCCGAGTCTGAATCCGAGCTAATGTCGCTATAGCTTGCTGTTCTTTCCGCCATGTTTGTTTGTATTGGCATCACTATGTGACCATCCATCCATCCATCCATCTTCTTCCGCTTATCCAAGGTCGGGTCGCGGGGGCAGCAGCCTAAGCAGGGAAGCCCAGACTTCCCTCTCACCAGCCACTTCGTCCAGCTCTTCCTGTGGGACCCCGAGGCGTTCCCAGGCCAGCCGGGAGACATAGTCTTCCCAACGTGTCCTGGGTCTTCCCCGCGGCCTCCTACCGGTCGGACGTGCCCTAAACACCTCCCTAGGGAGGCGTTCGGGTGGCATCCTGACCAGATGCCCGAACCACCTCATCTGGCTCCTCTCGATGTGGAGGAGCAGCGGCTTTACTTTGAGCTCCCCCCGGATGGCAGAGCTTCTCACCCTATCTCTAAGGGAGAGCCCCGCCACCCGGCGGAGGAAACTCATTTGGGCCGCTTGTACCCGTGATCTTGTCCTTTCGGTCATAACCCAAAGCTCATGACCATAGGTGAGGATGGGAACGTAGATCGACCGGTAAATTGAGAGCTTTGCCTTCCGGCTCAGCTCCTTCTTCACCACAACGGATCGATACAGCGTCCGCATTACTGAAGACGCCGCACCGATCCGCCTGTCGATCTCACGATCCACTCTTCCTCCACTCGTGAACAAGACTCCAAGGTACTTGAACTCCTCCACTTGGGGCAAGATCTCCTCCCCAACCCGGAGATGGCACCCTTTTCCGATTGTACCCTTAGACATAGGGTGAGAAGCTCTGTCATTCGGGGGGAGCTCAAAGTAAATCCGCTGCTCCTCCACATCGAGAGGAGCCAGATGAGGTGGTTCGGGCATCTGGTCAGGATGCCACCCGATCGCCTCCCTCGGGAGGTGTTTAGGGCACGTCCGACCGGTAGGAGGCCACGGGGAAGACCCAGGACACGCTGGGAAGACTATGTCTCCCGGCTGGCCTGGGAACGCCTCGGGATCCCCCGGGAGGAGCTGGACGAAGTGGCTGGGGAGAGGGAAGTCTGGGCTTCCCTGCTTAGGCTGCTGCCCCCGCGACCCGACCTCGGATAAGCGGAAGAAGATGGATGGATGGATGGATGGATGTATTCCGTTTATATTTACATCTAACAAAATTTCCCAACTCATATGGAAACAGGGTTTGTATTTTTGGGTACTCTGACATGAAATATTCACATACATATGTCTCATATGGGCGAAAAACATTGAAATTGGCCTGCAGTGTAAACATTACCTCAGTTACATCGGCGTGTCGTTCAGTACTGTCCCATGCCAAGATATAATAACAAGCTTGCTCAATTGCGAGAGTTGTACTCACTTCTATGTGGTCACTACTCTGTGTTCTCTACTCCTGTAGTACGGAATTGTTCTGGATGCTGGATCCTCACACACGTCTCTGTACGTATACAAGTGGCCTGCAGACAAACAAAATGGCACCGGGGTGGTCACCCAGCACAGTGAATGTCATGCAAAGGGTAAGCTGGTAGTTTGCATATTGGAAAAAAAAACCACATCACCTACTGTATTATTTTTACTTAAATCATTTACCAACTTCAATCGAAAATGTGCACATTTTTCCCTATCATGACTCTTGTCAAGAAGGACTAATCAATGTTTGGCTCTTTTGGAAGGAGGTGGGATCTCCAGCTATGCAGGCCAGCAGGGAGCGGTGGGACGGAGCTTGGAGGCGTGCTTGGACCAGGCAGTGCAGGACGTCCCTGCACATCGACACACGGTCACACCTGTGTACCTGGGGGCCACAGCTGGCATGAGGCTTCTGCAGTGAGTCATTGTTTATAACTACTTTTGTATTGCAACAGTGCTAACTGAAATTAGGTACTACTATGGGGAGGGGGGACGACCACTCAGGGTTCTGTTGCGTTTGACCAGTCTAACTCTCAGGGAATTAAAGTCACTGGTCAATCCCAAGTTCTTTCAGATGACATATATGCAGAGTAAAAAGGACCATCAAGACAGAGTAGGAATATTATTGTCAGAGTTTGTTGGTGAAGAACCCCAAGATGCAGTGAGTCATTGTTTATGTCAGCTTCAGATGGTACTTCCATGGACCTTTGCTTGCATATGTGAATCTATAACTACTTTTGTATTGCAACAGTACTAACTGAAATGAGGTACTACTATGGGGAGGGGGGACGACAACTCAGGGTTCTGTTGCGTTTGACCGGTCTAACTCTCATGGAATTAATGTCACTGGTCAATCCCAAGTTCTTTCAGATGACATATATGCAGAGTGAGAAGGACCATCAAGACAGAATAGGAATATTATTGTCAGAGTTTGTTGGTGACGAACCCCAAGATGCAGTGAGTCATTGTTTATGTCAGCTTCAGATGGTACTTCCATGGACCTTTGCTTGCATATGTGAATCTATAACTACTTTTGTATTGCAACAGTGCTAACTGAAATGAGGTACTACAATGGGGAGGGGGGACGACAACTCAGGGTTCTGTTGCGTTTGACCAGTCTAACTCTCATGGAATTAAAGTCACTGGTCAATCCCAAGTTCTTTCAGATGACATATATGCAGAGTGAGAAGGACCATCAAGACAGAATAGGAATATTATTGTCAGAGTTTGTTGGTGAAGAACCCCAAGATGCAGTGAGTCATTGTTTATGTCAGCTTCAGATGGTACTTCCATGGACCTTTGCTTGCAAATGTGAATCTATAACTACTTTTGTATTGCAACAGTACTAACTGAAATGAGGTACTACTATGGGGAGGGGGGACGACAACTCAGGGTTCTGTTGCGTTTGACCAGTCTACCTCTCAGGGAATTAAAGTCACTGGTCAATCCCAAGTTCTTTCAGATGACATATATGCAGAGTAAGAAGGACCATCAAGACAGAATAGGAATATTATTGTCAGAGTTTGTTGGTGAAGAACCCCAAGATGCAGTGAGTCATTGTTTATGTCAGCTTCAGATGGTACTTCCATGGACCTTTGCTTGCATATGTGAATCTATAACTACTTTTGTTTTGCAACAGTGCTAACTGAAATGAGGTACTACTTAGGGGAGGGGGGATGACCACTCAGGGTTCTGTTGCGTTTGACCAGTCTAACTCTCATGGAATTAAAGTCACTGGTCAATCCCAAGTTTTTTCAGATGACATATATGTAGAGTAAGAAGGACCATCAAAACAGAATAGGAATATTATTGTCAGAGTTTGTTGGTGAAGAACCCCAAGATGCAGTGAGTCATTGTTTATGTCAGCTTCAGATGGTACTTCCATGGACCTTTGCTTGCAAATGTGAATCTATAACTACTTTTGTATTGCAACAGTGCTAACTGAAATGAGGTACTACTTAGGGGAGGGGGGACGACAACTCAGGGTTCTGTTGCGTTTGACCGGTCTAACTCTCATGGAATTAAAGTCACTGGTCAATCCCAAGTTCTTTCAGATGACATATATGCAGAGTAAGAAGGACCATCAAGACAGAATAGGAATATTATTGTCAGAGTTTGTTGGTGAAGAACCCCAAGATGCAGAGAAGGCGGAAGGCATTGTGGGCGGCATTGCGTAGTGGGTAGAGCAACCGTGCCAGAAACCTGAGGGTTGCAGGTTCGCTCCCCGCCTCTTACCATCCAAAAATCGCTGCCGTTGTGTCCTTGGGCGGGACACTTCACCCTTTGCCCCCGGTGCCACTCACACCGGTGAATTGAATGATGAATGATAGGTGGTGGTCGGAGGGGCCGTTGGCGCAAATTGCAGCCACGCTTCCGTCAGTCTACCCCAGGGCAGCTGTGGCTATGAAAGTAGCTTACCACCACCAGGTGTGAATGAATGATGGGTTCTACATGTAAAGCGACTTTGGGTACTTAGAAAAGCGCTATATAAATCCCAGGTATTATTATTATTATTGTGCGGGAAAACATGATTCAATTTAACACTAGAGCAAAAAAAACAAACAAAAGGTTACAAACAAAAGGCGGAGAACAAACTTGGCTATGAACTAAAATAGCACAAAGGCTAACTGTGGACAAGAGACAAAAACACTTACTGTGACACGAAGGAACTATATGACATGAGCAGAGTGAACAAAAGTAGACAGAGCTACAACGACAAGTATTATGACAGGTAGTAGTGACATCGACAATGACAGGTAGACACTACAATAATCCAGCACTGACTGGAGGGGAAGGCAGGTTTAAATAGCAGCTGGCTGATTGACAGCAGGTGTGGCCAGGTGCCAATCAGCCACAGCTGAGGGGAAGCAGCACTCTGGGAGACAATCAGGAAATGAAGACAAAATAAAAGCGCTGACAAAAAACTAAAAACTAAAACACAGTCAAACTGTCAGGGACAAGCCTAACAGTTATCATGTTTTACTGAAGCTTCAGGAGACCAGCCCACATCAATACAGTCATACCGTCATCTCGGGATAGTCTAACCTTCAAACGGAAGAGACAACTTCTTGCATACGAAGAAAGCCCCCACCCTCTCCAGAAAGGAATACAGGTTCATTGTTTAAATCAATGTTCAAGTATTTAATTTTTTTTTTTGTAAAGAATAATAAAAACATTTTAATTTAATTCTTCATTTTAGCTTCTGTTTTTTCGACAAAGAATATTTGTGAAATATTTCTTCAAACTTATTATGATTAAAATTCCAAAAAAATATTCTGGCAAATCTAGAAAATCTGTAGAATCAAATATAAATATTATTTCAAAGTCTTTTGAATTTCTTTTAAAATTTTTGTTCTGGAAAATTTAGAAGAAATACTGATTTGTCTTTGTTAGAAATATAGCTCGGTCCAATTTGTTATATATTCTAACAAAGTGCAGATTGGATTTGAACCTATTTAAAAACATGTCATAAAAATTCTAAAATTAATCTTAATCAGGAAAAATTACTAATGATGTTCCATAAATTATTTTTTTATTTTTTTCAAAAAGATTCGAATTAGCTAGTTTTTCTCTTCTTTTTTTCGGTTGAATTTTGAATTTTAGAGAGTCGAAATTGAAGATGTATGTATGTAATTTTCATTTTTTTCGTGTTTTCTCCTCTTTTAAACCGTTCAATTAAGTGTTTTTTTCATCATTTATTCTCTACAAAAAACCTTCCGTGAAAGATAAATATCCATCCATCCATCCATCCATCCATCTTCTTCCGCTTATCCGAGGTCGGGTCGCGGGGGCAGCAGCCTAAGCAGGGAAGCCCAGACTTCCCTCTCCCCAGCCACTTCGTCCAGCTCCTCCCGGGGGATCCCGAGGCGTTCCCAGGCCAGCCGGGAGACATAGTCTTCCCAACGTGTCCTGGGTCTTCCCCGTGGCCTCCTACCGGTCGGACGTGCCCGAAACACCTTCCTAGGGAGGCGTTCGGGTGGCATCCTGACCAGATGCCCGAACCACCTCATCTGGCTCCTCTCGATGTGGAGGAGCAGCGGCTTTACTTTGAGCTCCCCCCGAATGACAGAGCTTCTCACCCTATCTCTAAGGGAGAGCCCCGCCACTCGGCGGAGGAAACTCATTTGAGCCGCTTGTACCCGTGATCTTGTCCTTTCGGTCATGACCCAAGGCTCATGACCATAGGTGAGGATGGGAACGTAGATCGACCGGTAAATCGAGAGCTTTGCCTTCCGGCTCAGCTCCTTCTTCACCACAACGGATCGATACAGCGTCCGCATTACTGAAGACGCCGCACCGATCCGCCTGTCGATCTCACCATCCACTCTTCCCCCACTCGTGAACAAGACTCCGAGGTACTTGAACTCCTCCACTTGGGGCAAGATCTCCTCCCCAACCCGGAGATGGCACTCCACCCTTTTCCGGGAGAGAACCATGGACTCGGACTTGGAGGTGCTGATTCCCATCCCAGTCGCTTCACACTCGGCTGCGAACCGATCCAGTGAGAACTGAAGATCTTGGCCGGAGGAAGCCATCAGGACCACATCATCTGCAAATAGCAGAGACCTAATCCTGCAGCCACCAAACCAGATACCCTCAACGCCTTGACTGCGCCTAGAAATTCTGTCCATAAAGGTTATGAACAGAATCGGTGACAAAGGGCAGCCCTGGCGGAGTCCAACCCTCACTGGAAACGTGTCCGACTTACTGCCGGCAATGCGGACCAAGCTCTGACACTGATCATACAGGGAGCGAACTGCCACAATAAGACAGTCCGTTACCCCATACTCTCTGAGCACTCCCCACAGGACTTCCCGGGGTACACGGTCGAATGCCTTCTCCAAGTCCACAAAGCACATGTAGACTGGTTGGGCAAACTCCCATGCACCCTCAAGGACCCTGCCGAGAGTATAGAGCTGGTCCACAGTTCCACGACCAGGACGAAAACCACACTGTTCCTCCTGAATCCGAGGTTCGACTATCCGGCGTAGCCTCCTCTCCAGTACACCTGAATAGACCTTACCGGGAAGGCTGAGGAGTGTGATCCCACGATAGTTAGAACACACCCTCCGGTTCCTCTTCTTAAAGAGAGGAACCACCACCCCGGTCTGCCAATCCAGAGGTACCGCCCCCGATGTCCACGCGATGATAAATATCATTAATTATTAATAATAAAATAGAGTTAAAGGTAAATTGAGCAATTTGGCTATTTCTGGCAATTTATTTAAGTGTGTATCAAACTGGTAGCCAAGAAGTAGCTCTTGGTTTCAAAAAGGTTGGTGACCCCTGCAGTAGAACATCCATTCATAACCACTCTGCCATTAGTGTGCCTTGAGAGATCATCAGGTATGCCGCAGGAAAATAGCCGGTGCCTTATGTTTTGCATTTCTGGAACCGTGGGCCCTAAAACAATTTAGTTGATTAGCCCTGATTTATTGATTGCAGTGAAATGTTCCTAATGTGCAGTGAAATGTTCCTAATGTGAAATATACGTTTTGATTGGCAAACGCTGAGTCCTATAAAGACCTATCAAAACACAGAATGCCTAATGTAAAGTAATTTGATGACATGACTGTTTTTCACCCTCCCCAGTATCTCAAATCCACAGCAGTCAGCTGAAATTCTGCTGGAAGTAGGCAAGAAAATCCAGTCCTACCCGTTCAGCTTCCGCGGGGCTGCCATTCTGTCCGGTCAAGAGGAAGGCGCATTTGGCTGGGTCACCGTCAATTACCTCTTAGAGAACTTCATCAAGGTGAGAATTTGTATTTGTATTGCACAGTATTACACGTACACCAGTGACGTGCAGTCACTAGAGGCAGGTGAGGCGGGGCCTCACCTGCCATCATGGTAAAAAAAAATGTTCAGGTAAAAAATATTTTTCAAGGTAAACATTTTTTTCAAGGTTAAAAATGTGTTTCAAGGTAAAAAATAATTTTCAAGGTAAAAAAAATTTTTCAAGGTAAAAAAAAATTTTACTTTGAAAAGTTTTTTTTCAATGTAAAAAATGATTTTCAAGGTAAAAAATGATTTTCAAGGTAAAAAAAATTTTTCAAGGTAAAAATTTTTTTTCAAGGTTAAAAATGATTTTCAATGTAAAAAATGATTTTCAAGGTAAAAAAATTTTTTCAAGGTAAATTTTTTTTTTCAAGGTTAAAAATGATTTTCTAGGTAAAAAAAAATTTTAAGGTAAAAAAAATTTTACCTTGAAAATTTTTTTTTTCAAGGTTAAAAATGATTTTCAAGGTAAAAAATGATTTCTAGGTAAAAAAAAATTTAAAGGTAAAAAAAATGTTTCAAGGTAAAAAAAATGTTTCAAGGTAAAAAAAATTTTTCAAAGTAAAATTTTTTTTTCAATGTAAAAAATGATTTTCAAGGTAAAAAATGATTTTCAAGGTAAAAAATGATTTTCAAGGTAAAAAAAAATTTTCAAGGTAAAATTTTTTTTTCAAGGTTAAAAATGATTTTCAAGGTAAAAAATGATTTTCTAGGTAAAAAAATTTTTTAAGGTAAAAAAAATTTTTCAAGGTAAATTTTTTTTTTCAAGGTTAAAAATGATTTTCAAGGTAAAAAATGATTTTCTAGGTAAAAAAAAATTTAAAGGTAAAAAAAATGTTTCAAGGTAAAAACATTTTTTCAAGGTTAAAAATGATATTCAAGGTAAAAAATGATTTTCAAGGTAAAAAAAAATTTTCAAGGTAAAAAAAATGTTATGGGTAAAAAACATTTTCCAAGGTAAACATTTTTTTTCAAGGTAAAAAAATGATTTTCAAAGAAAAAAAATGTAAAAAGAAAAAAAATTAATTAAATTGCTATATGTATGCAGTGATTATACTATAAAGTTATTTTCCATTTAACTTCAGCAGTTTTAGATAATTTTTATTCAAAATCGCTGAATTTTCACATTTGCCGTTCAAATACTGAGAAGAGACAGTGCGGTGAACAGCAGCCAGTTGAGGCACGTCACTCAGTGCCTCAACATGGACGGACTCGGCTAACTGCTGGCCTGCTGTGCAGTGAGACTGTATTGCTATATGAACTATATTATACATTTCCATAGTTTAGTTAGCTGAGGTATATAATGTACAGTGTATTTTGTCAACAACTGTATGTGTGTAACGTATTTCTTGTGCTGAGCGATCATAAAACGGCTGCAAAAGACGCACTGGCTGAGGCTCCAGTAGCCCCGCCTCCTGCACCCCCGCCGTAGAATTGTTATATCAACTAAAGCCCACACTTAAATTTTCCACGTGCAAGATTGAATCTATTTAAAAAAGTTATTTCATAAGAAGCCAAAAAGTGCAAAGACAATAATGTTCGTGTTGGAGGAGTTGTGAATGACTGCAGGGCCACAACATTAGGTACACCTGCAGACTGCAAGTGTACCTAATTCACAACTCCTCTAACATGAACATTATTGTTTTTGCACTTTTTGGCTTCTTATTAAATAACTTTTGTAACCTATTTTTTATGGGCTTTCCTCTTTGTGATGTTCAGTTCCTGTTATGCGCTGTTATACAGTATATGCCTTGAGCTCTTATTTTGAAGGCGCCAAGAGCGGAAGTGATGACATGTTGTAGTGGAGCGGAGGTTTTTGAAAGAAGGTAAATAAAGTGGTCCTCGTGTAAACTGGAGCCTCCGTGTTTGTTATTTTGTAGTTTCATACAGTATAGGCGACATTTATAAACCCTCGGTTACACTTTTTTAAATAGATTCAATCTTGCACGTGGAAAGTTTAAGTGAGGGCTTTAGTTGATATAACACACCCGTCAGGGGGTTCATTAATCCAGCACAACAGCGGCGAATGGACTTTATTTATAAGTAAAGGTAAGACCATAATAAAGTTACATCATGAAGTGCTCTAAAACTTGCTGGTAGACGGCTGCGTTGACCCTGGATCTCAGGAAACAGAGTGGACCGACACCAGCAGATGACATGGCACCCCAAACCATCACTGATGGTGGAAACTTTACACTAGACTTCAGGCAACGTGGATCCTGTGCCTCTCCTGTCTTCCTCCAGACTCTGGGACCTCGATTTCCAAAGGAAATGCAAAATTTGCATGGTTGGGTGATGGTTTGGGGTGCCATGTCATCTGCTGGTGTCGGTCCACTCTGTTTCCTGAGATCCAGGGTCAACGCAGCCGTCTACCAGCAAGTTTTAGAGCACTTCATGCTTCCTGCTGCTGACCTGCTCTATGGAGATGGAGATTTCAAGTTCCAACAGGACTTGGCGCCTGCACACAGCGCAAAATCTACCCGTGCCTGGTTTACGGACCATGGTATTTCTGTTCTAAATTGGCCCGCCAACTCCCCTGACCTTAGCCCCATAGAAAATCTGTGGGGTATTGTGAAAAGGAAGATGCAGAATGCCAGACCCAAAAACGCAGAAGAGTTGAAGGCCACTATCAGAGCAACCTTTTGAATGCAATTACTGAAATAAATCAAGTTTTTCAAAATATTCTAATTTACTGGCTTTTACCTGTATATTGAGAATCGCTGACAAGAATGGGTGCAAAGACAAACTGGTTGTAACTCACTGAGGACATCTAGCGGCGTTTCTACCACAATGCAGGCTGTTCTTTGAATGGGACTGGGAAGAAAGTGATACAAAGGCATGATTTGCACTACAATAATTAAGGTTTCTGGCGATCATAGTGTGTTAATATTATTAGTAGTAGTTGTATTAATTAAAAATGTATTTACTTATTTGTTGGTGTTACAGTCAGCACTCGGATATTTATGTGCCTCTATATGTGTGTATGTATGTGTGTGTTTGTGTCAAAATGGGTTTCTACTTGAGATAAATATCCATCCATCCATTTTTCTACCACTTGTCCCTTTCGGGGTTGCTGGAGCCTATCTCAGCTATTATTAATAATATACTAAAATAGGACTAGTAAATTAATTATTGTATAGAATGATATAAGACAAGAAAGCTCGGTAGTCTATTTATGAATAAAGAGGTAAATAATATTACATGATATTTAACTGTACTTCTAACTAAAAATAATAAATACAAAAAATATACTTATTTCTACTTTTTTGGGAGATGTAAAAAAGTAATCATTATGTATCAATTTCATTTTTTATGTGTTTTCATTGCCAAGTATGTGTTTCTATATCTGTAATAGGGATGTCCCGATCCAGGTTTTTGCACTTCCGATCCGATACCGATATTGTTTTTGCACTTCCGATCCGATACCGATACTGACCGATACTGGCCTATCCGAGCATGTATTAAAGTTTAAAGTTATTTAGCCTACTTAGTTGTCAGAATCATGTTGAAAAGGGTTTTAGAACTCTTGATAACAACTAGCCAGCTGAATTAGGGGAGTTTGAATAATACACAATGGTTGGTAACAAGAAACTGACCTGTTTATTCAAGGATAAACACAAAATAGACAAAATTATACATGACAAACAGAAATGGCATCATTGAACTAGGGCTGGGCGATATGGCCTTTTTTTAATATTGCGATATTTTAAGGCCATATTGCGATACACGATATATATGTGGATATTTTGCCTTAGCCTTGAATGAACACTTGATGCATATAATCACAGCAGTATGATGATTCTATGTGTCTACATTAAAGCATTATTCTTCATACTGCATTAATATATGCTACTTTTAAACTTTCATGCAGAGAAGGAAATCACAACTAAAAAAATCACTATTTTTTTCATACGGTGTTGATGTGGAAATGTTTGCCTCTGCATTTTGATGGTGTGGACGTGTGGCACCGAACGGAGATAAGCGTCTCGACAGACGTTACAATATTTGAACAATGATGACGAAAACTGTTTTCTCTGTCGTGTCCGTGTGTCGAAAATTGTAATGCGCTTATTTTTTAATTTGATTTTGTGCGTGGCATAGATTTGCCGTGCGCAGAGGACGCTTGAGCAGTGCGCAATTGCACAGGCGCGCACCTTAAAGGGAAGGTTGCTCGCACGGCTGCGCTAGCATCACAGCTAACGTTAGCCATGTTGCTACCTCTCTGCTGTGAGAGGGCGTATACGTATGTGACGTATAACGTGACAGTATGTGACGTGTGTAAGAAGGTGCGCTTGTCTGTCTGTGAGAGGGAGACACAGAAAAGAGTGAGAAGAGCCTGTCATGTAATGCCAGCAGCTAAAAGCAACTGCGTGAGAATCCACAGACCTGTGGATGTGTTGAAGGTGTGCTGGAAAATGCGGAACGGAAATTAGGGAGCAGCAGAAAAGTGGAATGTATTATTTAAATCGGTGCGTTGGAAAACACGGACCGGAGTTTTTTTTAAACTGGATCTGGATCGGCATTTTCCCATGCCTTGCTGATACACATTTTTTTGCAAATATCGGCGGCCGATCCGATCCAAATATCGGATTGGGACATCCCTAATCTGTAATTTACTGTATTGTTATGATTACTTTGTATTATTGGTTTTTCATATCTGAAAAAAACTTATTCTACTACTACAAAAGGCTAAAAGGGGAAAACGTACAGTACAGGCCAAAAGTTTGGACACACCTTCTCATTCACAACACAACTGATGGTCCCAACCCCATTGATAAAGCAAGACGTTCCACTAATCAACCCTGATAAGGCACACCTGTGAAGTGAAAACCCTTTCATGGGACTACCTCTTGAAGCTCATCGAGAGAATGCCAAGAGTGTGCAAAGCAGTAATTAGAGCTACAGTCGCGATCTAAAGTTTACATACACTTGTAAAGAACATAATGTCATGGCTGTCTTGAGTTGCGGGGCGGTATAGCTCAGTTGGTGGAGTGGCCGTGCCAGCAACTTGAGGGTTCCAGGTTCGATCCCCGCTTCCACCATCCTAGTCACTGCCGTTGTGTCCTTGGGCAAGACACTTTACCCACCTGCTCCCAGTTCCACCCACACTGGTTTAAATGTAACTTAGATATTGGGTTTCACTATGTAAAGCGCTTTGAGTCACTAGAGAAAAGCGCTATATAAATATAATTAATTTCACTTCACTTCACTTGAGTTTCCAATCATTTCTACAACTCTTATTTTTTTGTGATGTAGTGATTGGAGCACATACTTGTTGGTCACAAAAAACATTCATGAAGTTTGCTTCTTTTATGAATTTATTATGGCTCTACTGAAAATGTGGAGAGGAGAAAAGGTGAGGCCTTTAATCCCAGGAACACCATTCCCACCGTCAAACATGGTGGTGGTAGTATTATGCTCTGGGCCGGTTTTGCTGCCAATGGAACTGGTGCTTTACAGAGAGTAAATGGGACAATGAAAAAGGAGGATTACCTCCAAATTCTTCAGGACAAGCTAAAATCATCAGCCCGGAGGTTGGGTCTTGGGCACAGTTGGGTGTTCCAACAGGACAATGACCCCAAACACACGTCAAAAGTGGTAAAGGAATGGCTAAGTCAGGCTAGAATGAAGGTTTTAGAATGGCCTTCCCAAAGTCCTGACTTAAACGTGTGGACAATGCTGAAGAAACAAGTCCATGTCAGAAAACCAACACATTTAGCTGAACTGCACCAATTTTGTCAAGTGGTCAACAATTCAAGCAGAAGCTTGTGGATGGCTACCAAAAGCGCCTTATTGCAGGTAAACTTGCCAAGGGACATGTAAGCAAATATTAACATTGCTGTATGTATACTTTTGACCCTCACATTTTCAGTAGAGCCATAATAAATTCATAAAAGAAGCAAACTTCATGAATGTTTTTTGTGACCAACAAGTATGTGCTCCAATCACTCTATCACAAAAAAATAAGAGTTGTAGAAATGATTGGAAACCCAAGACAGCCACGACATGATGTTCTTTACAAGTCTATGTAAACTTTTGATCGCGACTGTATTTTGAAGAAAGTAGATTATAAAACATGTTTTCAGTTTTTTCCCCTTTTTTTGTTAAAGGGGAACATTATCACAATTTCAGAATGGTTAAAACCATTAAAAATCAGTTACCAGTGGCTCATTATATTTTTCGAAGTTTTTTTCTAAATTTTACCCATCCATCCATCCATCCATCCATCTTCTTCCGCTTATCCGAGGTCGGGTCACGGGGGCAGCAGCTTAAGCAGGGAAGCCCAGACTTCCCTCTCCCCAGCCACTTCGTCCAGCTCCTCCCGGGGGATCCCGAGGCGTTCCCAGGCCAGCCGGGAGAGATAGTCTTCCCAGCGTGTCCTGGGTCTTCCCCGTGGCCTCCTACCGGTCGGACGTGCCCGAAACACCTTCCTAGGGAGGCGTTCGGGTGGCATCCTGACCAGATGCCCGAACCACCTCATCTGGCTCCTCTCGATGTGGAGGAGCAGCGGCTTTACTTTGAGCTCCCCCCGAATGACAGAGCTTCTCACCCTATCTCTAAGGGAGAGCCCCGCCACTTGGCGGAGGAAACTCATTTCGGCCGCTTGTACCCGTGATCTTGTCCTTTCGGTCATGACCCAAAGCTCATGACCATAGGTGAGGATGGGAACGTAGATCGACCGGTAAATCGAGAGCTTTGCCTTCCGGCTCAGCTCCTTCTTCACCACAACGGATCGATACAGCGTCAGCATTACTGAAGACGCCGCACCGATCCGCCTGTCGATCTCACGATCCACTCTTCCCCCACTCGTGAACAAGACTCCGAGGTACTTGAACTCCTCCACTTGGGGCAAGATCTCCTACCCAACCCGGAGATGGCACTCCACCCTTTTCCGGGAGAGAACCATGGACTCGGACTTGGAGGTGCTGATTCCCATCCCAGTCGCTTCACACTCGGCTGCGAACCGATCCAGTGAGAGCTGAAGATCTTGGCCGGAGGAAGCCATCAGGACCACATCATCTGCAAATAGCAGTGACCTAATCCTGCAGCCACCAAACCAGATCCCCTCAACGCCCTGACTGCGCCTAGAAATTCTGTCCATAAAGGTTATGAACAGAATCGGTGACAAAGGGCAGCCTTGGCGGAGTCCAACCCTCACTGGAAACGTGTCCGACTTACTGCCGGCAATGCGGACCAAGCTCTGACACTGAGCATACAGGGAGCGAACTGCCACAATAAGACAGTCCGTTACCCCATACTCTCTGAGCACTCCCCACAGGACTTCCCGGGGTACACGGTCGAATGCCTTCTCCAAGTCCACAAAGCACATGTAGACTGGTTGGGCAAACTCCCATGCACCCTCAAGGACCCTGCCGAGAGTATAGAGCTGGTCCACAGTTCCACGACCAGGACGAAAACCACACTGTTCCTCCTGAATCCGAGGTTCGACTATCCGGCGTAGCCTCCTCTCCAGTACACCTGAATAGACCTTACCGGGAAGGCTGAGGAGTGTGATCCCACGATAGTTGGAACACACCCTCCGGTTCCCCTTCTTAAAGAGAGGAACCACCACCCCGGTCTGCCAATCCAGAGGTACCGCCCCCGATGTCCACGCGATGTTGCAGAGTAAATTTTACCCATCACGCAATATCCCTAAAAAAAGCTTCAAAGTGCCTGATTTTAACCACCCGTCCATTTTCCTGTGACGTCACATAGTGAAGCCAACACAAACAAACATGGCGGAAAGAACAGCAAGCTATAGCGACATTAGCTCGGATTCAGACTCGGATTTCAGCGGCTTAAGCGATTCGACAGATTACGCATGTATTGAAACGGATGGTTGTAGTGTGGAGGCAGGTAGCGAAAACGAAATTGAAGAAGAAACTGAAGCTATTGAGCCATATCGGTTTGAACCGTATGCAAGCGAAACCGACGAAAACACAACAGCCAGCGACACGGGAGAAAGCGAGGACGAATTCGGCAATCGCCGTCCAACCAACGATTGGTATGTGTTTGTTTGGCATTAAAGGAAACTAACAACTATGAACTAGGTTTACAGCATATGAAATACATTTGGCAACAACATGCACTTTGAGAGTGCAGACAGCCCAATTTTCATCAATTAATATATTCTGTAGACATACCCTCATCCGCGCTCTTTTCCTGAAAGCTGATCTGTCCAGTTTTGGACTTGATGTCAGGAGGCCAGGGAAGTTAGGGTCGATATTCTTCTCTTGATCATCTTGGGACGGTGTGAGCCAAGACATCCAGGGGGTTTAGCTCGCTCGTCTGCGGGAACAAACTGCCGCCATTGCTTGCCGTGCTACCGAGGGCCTTTGTCCCTGAATTGCTCACACACTCCGGCATATTCAATGGGGGTCTGGCGGCAGATTTCTTTGACTTTATCGTTGGAAATGCATCTGCTTTGAGTGTCGCAGGATATCCACACATTCTTGCCATCACTGTCGTAGCATAGCTTCCGTCGGTAAAGTGTGCGGAACAAACGTCCAATTTCTTGCCACTTTGGCATCTTTGGGCCACTGGTGCAACTTGAATACCGTCCCTGGTCGTGTTGTTACACCCTCCGACAACACACCGACGAGGCATGATGTCTCCAAGGTACGGAAAACAGTCGAAAAAAACGGAAAATAACAGAGCTGATTTGACTCGGTGTTTGAGAAAATGGCGGATTGCTTCCCGATGTCCGAGAGCGAATATTAGAAAGGCGTTTAATTCGCCAAAATTCACCCATTTAGAGTTCGGAAATCGGTTAAAAAAAAATATGGTCTTTTTTCTGCAACATCAAGGTATATATTGACGCTTACATAGGTCTGGTGTAGAGATGCGCGGTTTGCGGGCACAACCGCGGAGTCCGCGGATTATCCGCGGATCGGGCGGATGAAATTAAAAAAAATTAGATTTTATCCGCGGGTCGGGTCGGGCGGTTGAAATAAAAAATAATTAGATTTTAAATAGATTCAGGCGGGTGGCAGTTAAACCAATTCGGAAATATATATACATAGTTAAATGTTGTTACCCACATACGAAAAACGAGCAGGCACCTGCAGCATATGCCACAACAGAAGAAAAAAAAGAAAAAGAGATGGACACTTTTACGGAGCGGAGAAGGGATGCCTCGCCGGGGTCCGGGACCGAGGCCCCTTCCCCCGAGAGGGCCCCACCGGGAGCCGTAGCTGAGGCGATCCGCGAGAAGGGCCCGACGCACGTCCAGGGTCACCACCGCGCCCACCGCGCCCACCGCACCGACACCCCGCCTCGTCCGCCTTCGCCGCGGCCGGCGTCACGCGCAGCAGGTAAGCAGCTTACCTGCCCGCCACCCCCGTGGCCGGGGGCTCGTAACAGGGGTCACTCCGCGCGCAGTGCGCTCACGAAAGGGGTGGGGCTCACCCTGGTTGATATAGACAGCAGGACGGTGGCCATGGAAGTCGGAACCCGCGAAGGAGTGTGTAACAACCCACCTGCCGAATCAACTAGCCCTGAAAATGGATGGCGCTGGAGCGTCGGGCCCATACCCGGCCGTCGCCGGCAGCGAGACGCGCTTGGAGGTGCGCTCAGCGCGGCTCCCATATGATTGCGCACTGGTGTGCGTCTGGGTCGTGACAGCGTGGCACGCGAATGTCTGTGCTGCATTGGATCAGTCTCCTTTCTTTAACAGGCAAAAGCTTTATAACCTCACTAATGCCTTGCATCGTCTATATTAGATATATAACAACGGGCGGGTGCGGGCGGGTGCGGTTCTGATCAAATGTTACATCGGGTGGATGGCGGATGGTTGACGACTTTCTGATGCGGTTGCGGATGAAATAATTGCCTATCCGCGCATCTCTAGTCTGGTGATAATGTTCCCCTTTAAGTACATAACTCCACATGTGTTCATTCATAGTTTTGATGCCTTCAATGACAATCTACATTGTAAATAGTCATGAAAACAACTATGTGTCAGTGGTAATTTGTTTAAAGTTCCTGAAGGCAGCAAATATATTTAGTACTTCTTGTCTGTTTCCAGTATGGCTTCGTGGGGCGATGGCTCAGCTCAGGAAGGCCCACAGTTGGGGCTCTGGATTTCGGCGGAGCATCCACTCAGATCACATTTGTGACTAAAGACAGAGTGGAGCAGCAGAAGGACATGATGAAACTGCGTCTGTACGGCCAGGAGTACTCTCTGTACACACACAGCTTCCTCTGCTATGGGCAAGACCAGGTCCTCAAGAGGCTCCTCGCCCACATTTTCAAGGTAGTTACAACTATGGCGGTTATTTCCCCTCACAGAATTGATTATGTTATCAATGTGCTCAAGTCAGATCTTGCATTGTACTTGTAAAACCAGTCTGGTTGGTAAAGAAACATTTCTTTCAGTCTCAGGGTTACGCAGATCCCGTGACACACCCGTGCTATCCTGCAGACTCTTCTGTAAGCGTAGAGCTGGACGGTGTATTCAACTCTCCGTGCACAGCCATGTACAAACCGAGCTCCTACAAGGCCCGGGGCTCTTTGACAGTACGTGGCAGCGGGCATTATGAGCAATGCCAAGGCAACGTGTCCGAGATCTTCTCCTTCGACAGATGCCCTTTCTCTCAATGCTCCTTTGACGAGGTCTTCCAGCCCAATGTGACTGGCAGCTATATGGTAAGAAGGCAAATTTTACAAAACCCAAAACCAGTGAAGTTGGCAAGTTGTGTAAATCGTAAATAAAAACAGAATATAAAGATTTGCAAATCCTTTTCAACCTATATTCAATTGAATAGACTGCAAAGACAAGATACTTAACGTTCGAACTGAAAAACGTGTATTTTTTTGCAAATATTAGCTCATTTGGAATTTGATGCCTGCATCATGTTTCATAAAAACTGCCAGAAGTGGCAAAAAAGACTGATAAAGTTGAGGAATGCTCATCAAACACTTATTCGGAACATCCCACAAGCAAACAGGCTAATTGGGAACAGGTGCGTGCCATGATTGGGTATAAACGCCATTTATCAACAACACCCAGAAACGCCGCCGGCTTCGCTGGGCCCGAGCTCATATAAGATGGACTGATGCAAAGTGGAAAAGTGTTCCGTGGTCTGACGAGTCCACATTTCAAATTGTTTTTGGAAACTGTGGAAGTTGTATCCTACAGATCAAAGAGGAAAAGAACCATCCTGTCATGTCTGTGTAATCATGTTTTGTGTTAAGTCATGTTTTTGTTTAGTTATAGGACTCTTTAGTTTCTGTCTTTTCACTCCCTTGTCTTGTTTCCATGATTACCCCATTAGTTTCACCTGTTCCACGTTTGGACTCATTGTGCACTCTTGTTTGTCACCATAGCAACCATTAGTTTTCACCTGTCACGTCACGCACCTGTTTCACGTTTTGAGTCACGCACCTGCTTTCACTAATCATGTCCATAGTATTTAAGTTCATTCATTTTCTGTTGTTCGTCCTGACGACCTACTGTCAAGACTTGGTCCGGGGTGTGTGCTTTTCCAGGATGCAACGGAAAGTTGGCACGGGCGAGACGGGAATTAAGGTACATGATTTATTTATTAACTATAAATACAAAAAAAAGGATCAAACAAAAGGCGCGCACAGTGGCGGAGAATAAACTATGAACAATTAAACAAAACTTGCAAACTATGGCTTGAATAAAGAAAACTTACTTGGCATGGACAAAAAAGGAGCAGCGTGAACATGGACATGAAACAATGGACAGAGCATAAATGTGGTGTGAGGTCATCAGGACGAACAACAGAAAATGAATGAACTTAAATACTTATGGACATGATTAACAACAGGTGCGTGACTCAAAACAGGTGCGTGACATGACAGGTGAAACTAATGGGTAACTATGGTGACAAAACAAAACAAAAGTGCACAAAAAGTCCAAAAATAAAACCTGATCACACAGACATGACACATCCAAATTGTTAAAGGCGCAAAGTCCATAAGCCAGCATGTGTGATGGTATGGGGGCATATTAGTGCCCAAGGCATGGGTAACTTACACATCTGTGAAAGCACCATTTAGGGAATTTAGGGATTTCACCATCTACGGTCCGTAATATCATCAAAAGTTTCAGAGAATCTGGAGAAATCACTGCACATAAGCAAGCAAGACTGAAAACCAACATTGAAAGCTTGTGACCTTCGATCCCTCAGGCTGTACTACATCAAAAAGCGACATCAGTGTGTAAAGGATATCACCATATGGGCTCAGGAACACTTCAGAAAACCACTGTCAGTAACTACAGTTTTTCGCTAAATCTGTAAGTGCAAGTTAAAACTCTACTTTGCGAAGCGAAAGCCATTTATCAACAACACCCAGAAACGCCGCCAGCTTCGCTGGGCCCGAGCTCATCTAAGATGGACTGATGCAAAGTGTAAAAGTGTTCCGTGGTCTGACGAGTCCACATTTCAAATTGTTTTTGGAAACTGTGGACGTTGTGTCCTCCGGACCAAAGAGGGAAAGAACCATCCGGACTGTTATAAGCGCAAAATCCAAAAGCCAGCATGTGTGATGGTATGGGGGCGTATCTGTGAAGGCACCATTAGGGAATTTAGGGATTTCACCATCTACGGTCCGTAAAATCATCAAAAGGTTCAGAGAATCTGGAGAAATCACTGCACGTAAGCAGCAAGGCTGAAAACCAACATTGAAAGCTCGTGACCTTCGATCCCTCAGGCGGTACTGCATCAAAAAGCGACATCAGTGTGTAAAGGATATCACCATATGGGCTCAGGAACACTTCAGAAACTCACTGTCAGTAACTACAGTTTTTCGCTACATCTGTAAGTGCAAGTTAAAACTCTACTTTGCGAAGCGAACGCCATTTATCAACAACACCCAGAAACGCCGCCAGCTTCGCTGGGCCCGAACTCATCTAGGATGGACTGATGCAAAGTGTAAAAGTGTTCCGTGGTCTGACGAGTCCACATTTCAAATTGTTTTTGGAAACTGTGGACGTTGTGTCCTCCGGACCAAAGAGGGAAAGAACCATCCGGACTGTTATAAGCGCAAAATCCAAAAGCCAGCATCTGTGATGGTATGGGGGCGTATCTGTGAAGGCACCATTTAGGGAATTTAGGGATTTCACCATCTACGGTCCGTAATATCATCAAAAGGTTCAGAGAATCTGGAGAAATCACTGCACATAAGCAAGCAAGACTGAAAACCAACATTGAATGCTCGTGACCTTCGATCCCTCAGGCGGTACTGCATCAAAAAGCGACATCAGCGTGTAAAGGATATCACCACATGGGCTCAGGAACACTTCAGAAAACCACTGTCAGTAACTACAGTTTTTGGCTACATCTGTAAGTGCAAGTTAAAACTCTACTTTGCGAAGCGAAAGCCATTTATCAACAACACCCAGAAACGCCGCCAGCTTGGCTGGGCCCGAGCTCATCTAGGATGGACTGATGCAAAGTGTAAAAGTGTTCCGTGGTCTAAGAGTCCACATTTCAAATTGTTTTTGGAAACTGTGGACGTTGCGTCCTCCGGACCAAAGAGGGAAAGAACCATCCGGACTGTTATAAGCGCAAAATCCAAAAGCCAGCATGTGTGATGGTATGGGGGCGTATCTGTGAAGGCACCATTAGGGAATTTAGGGATTTCACCATCTACGGTCCGTAATATCATCAAAAGGTTCAGAGAATCTGGAGAAATCACTGCACGTAAGCAAGCAAGCCTGAAAACCAACATTGAAAGCTCGTGACCTTCGATCCCTCAGGCGGTACTGCATCAAAAAGCGACATCAGTGTGTAAAGGATATCACCACATGGGCTCAGGAACACTCCAGAAAACCACTGTCATTAACTACAGTTTGTCGCAACATCTGTAAGTGCAAGTTAAAACTCTACTTTGCGAAGCGAAAGCCATTTATCAACAACACCCAGAAACGCCGCCAGCTTGGCTGGGCCCGAGCTCATCTAGGATGGACTGATGCAAAGTGGAAAAGTGTTCCGTAGTCTGACGGGTCCACATTTCAAATTGTTTTTGGAACAATGAGAAAAAGTTCAAAAGCCAGCATGTGTGATGGTATGGGGGTGTATTAGTGCCCAAGACATGGGTAACTTGCACATCTGTGAAGGCACCATTAATGCTGAAAGGAACATACAGGTTTTGGAGCAATATATGTTGTCATCCAAGCAACGTTTCCATGGACGCCCCTGCTTATTTCAGCAAAACGATGCCAAGCCACGTGTTACAACAACATGGCTTCATAGTAAAAGAGTGCGGGTACTAGACTGGACTGCCTGTAGTCCAGACCTGTCTCCCATTGAAAATGTGTGGCACATTATGAAGCCTAAAATACCACAACGGAGACCCCCGGACTGTTGAACAACTTAAGCTGTACATCAAGCAAGAATGGTAGAGAATTCCACTTGTTAATTGAGTGTTGTTAAAAGGAAAGGCCATGTAACACAGTGGTAAAAATGCCACTGTGACAACTTTTTTGCAATGTGTTGCTGCCATTAAATTCTAAGTTAATGATTATTTGCAAAAAACATTAACATTAAATATCTTGTCTTTGCAGTCTATTCAATTGAATATAAGTTGAAAAGGATTTGTTGTATTCTCTTTTTATTTACCATTTACACAACGTGACAACTTCACTGCTTTTGGCTTTTGTACATTGTGTAATTCCTGCGTTTTTTTCTCCTGTGTGAACAGGCATTTTCAGCCTTCTTCTACATTCACTCCTTCCTGCAGCGCGTCACGGGCATTCCAGTGAGCACGGCTGCACAAATGGAGGAGGCAACTCAAACAATATGCAACATGAGTTTTGCTCAGGTGAAGTACGGATTCACTGATGTTTTACATTCATGTGTATATGCCTGCATGTGTTTGAGGCACATTTTGGTAAAAAAAAAAAAAAAAAAGATTTGTAATGAAGAAATAAAACATTTAGAATAGGGTTGCACAACATAGAAGAAGCGATATAAATTTGGACGACGATAGAGCTTTTAATACAGGGGTGCTCATTACGTCGATCGCGAGCTACCGGTCGATCTCGGAGGGTGTGTCAGTCGATCACCAGCCAGGCATTAAAAAAATAGTCCTAAAAATGAGCGATCATAAATCTGCACTATGACGTCACTTTCGTCACTTGATTGACATTCACGGCACCCGAGGGTCTTCTGAGATGACGCTGGCTGCTGCCAGCTCATTAAAATGACCGACTGGAAGGCGAGAAACACTTTATTTCAACAGACTCTGGCGCCGTACCTGTCGTCAAAACTCCAAAGACCGACTGCACAGTTGCGCTAACAAAACAAGAGTCTCAGAAAGCTGGCGTGCACAAACTAGCAAGCTACGGAGTTTGCCGACAATGTATTTCTTGTAAAGTGTATACAAAGGAGTACGGAAGCTGGACAAATAAGATGCCAAAAACCAACCACTTTCATGTGGTATTGGACGGAAAGGAGGACTTTTTTCTCCTCCATTCGAAAATGCGGACGTTTTTAGCACCACTGTCTGATTCCAATCAATGCAAGTCATCAGAATCAGGTAATACACCAACTTATATTCTTGTCTTCATGAAAGAAAGGAATCTATATGTGTTAAACATGCTTGTATTATCTTTAAACACCTTTAACTTGTTAACAATATTAACTATATGTGTTAAACATACTTGTATTATCATTAAACACCTTTAATTTATTAACAATATTAACTATATGTGTTAAACATGCTTGTATTATCATTAAACACCTTTAACTTGTTAACAATATTAACTATATGTATTAAACATGCTTGTATTATCTTTAAACACCTTTAATTTATTAACAATATTAACTATGTGTTAAACATGATTGCATTATCATTAAACACCTTTAATTTATTAACAATATTAACTATATGTGTTAAACATGCTTGCATTATCATTAAACACCTTTAACTTATTAACAAAAACATATATTTCATAAATAAGTAAATATAAATTATATATATGAATGAGGTAGATCCCCACGACTTGATCAATTGAAAAGTAGCTCGCCTGCAGAAAAAGTGTGAGCACCCCTGTTTTAATACTATTGTTATGTATATCGCACATGTGTTAAACTCAAGGCCCGTGGGCCAGTTCTGGCTCGCTACATCATTTTATGTGGCCCTGGAAAAAATGGGTTTCAATAAAATAATTTTTAGAATACCGTATTTTCCGCACTATAAGGCGCACCGGATTATTAGCCGCACCTTCTATGAATTACATATTTCATAATTTTGTCCACCAATAAGCCGCCCCGGACTAAAAGCCGCGCCTACGCTGCGCTAAAGTGAATGTCAAAAAAACGCTGCGCTAAAGTGAATGTCAAAAAAACAGTCAGATAGTTCAGTCAAACTTTAATAATATATTGAAAACCAGCGTTCTAACAACTCTGTCCCAAAATGTACAAATGTGCAATCACAAACATAGTAAAATTCAAAATGGTGTAGAGCAATAGCAACATACCGGTAATGTTGCTCGAACGTTAATGTCACAACACACAACACACAAAATAAACATAGCGCTCACTTTCTGAAGTTATTCTTCATTCGTACCGGTAAATCCTTCGAATTCTTCGTCTTCGGTGTCCGAATTGAAAAGTTGCGCTAGCGTGGCTTCCAAAATGGCGGGCTCCGTCTCTTCGAAATCATCGGATTCAGTGTCGCTGTTGTTGTGCAGCAGTTCTGTGAATCCTGCCTTCCGGAAAGCTCGGACCACAGTTGTGACAGAAATATCTGCCCAGGCATTTACAATCCACTGGCAGATGTTGGCGTATGTTGTCCGGCGTTGTCTGCCCGTCTTAGTGAAGGTGTGTTCGCCTTCGGTCATCCATTTTTCCCACGCAGTTCGCAGTCGTGATTTGAATGCCCTGTTGACACCAATATCCAGCGGTTGGAGTTCTTTGGTTAATCCACCCGGAATGACGGCGAGTGTTGTATTTGTGTGCTTCACTTGTTTTTTGACACCATCTGTGATGTGGGCGCGCATAGAGTCATATATCAACATGGACGGAGCAGCGTGAAAAAAGCCACCCGGCCGCTTCGCGTAAACTTCCCTTAACCACTCGCTCATCTTTTCTTCATCCATCCATCCCTTCGAGTTAGCTTTTATGATGACGCCGGCTGGAAAGGTCTCTTTTGGCAAGGTCTTCCTTTTGAATATCACCATGAGTGGAAGTTAGCATGGCAAGCTAGAACCACAGTGAAGGATGACTTCTCATTCCCTGTGGAGCGAATATTCACCGTACGTGCTCCCGTTCCACAGTGCGGTTCAGTTGCTGTGAAATACGGTAGTAATCCGTGTGCGGATGGAGAGATTGCGTCTTTTTATGACCCGGATCGTTTAGTAGGAGCCATTTTGTGGTCTTTACAGATGTAAACAGGAAATGAAACGTACGGTGATATCCGCGCGTTTTTTCTTCTTCTTCCGGGGGCGGGTGAAGCGCTTCCTGTTCTATGGGGGCGGGTGAAGCGCTTCCTGTTCTATGGGGGCGGGTGAAGCGCTTCCTGTTCTATGGGGGCGGGTGCTTTCCTTGGCGGTTGCTTGCGTAGAAGAAGAAGCGCTTCCTGTTCTACCGGGAAAAAAGATGGCGGCTGTTTACCGAAGTTGCGAGACCGAAACTTTATGAAAATGAATCGTAATAAAGCGCACCGGGTTATTAGGCGCACTGTCAGCTTTTGAGAAAAATTGTGGTTTTTAGGTGCGCCTTATAGTGCGGAAAATACGGTAATTGTTTCTAAATTATCACAAAAAACGTTGTGTTACATTGAGTTCTGTCAAGTAAGAAGACAAAAGCTGTCTTTGAAACCTACCAAGAAGAATGCTCGTAAAACTCCACTGTGTAAGGGGGAGAGCCACATGAAGGGTTTTCTGTAGGGATGTCCGATAATGGTTTTTTGCCCATATCCGATATTCCGATATTGTCCAACTCTTTAATTACCGATACCAATATCAACCGATACCGATATCAACCGATATATACAGTCGTGGAATTAACACATTATTATGCCTAATTTGGACAACCAGTTATGGTGAAGATAAGGTACTTTTGAAAAAAAATTATAAAATAAAATAAGATAAATAAATTAAAAACATTTTCTTGAATAAAAAAGAAAGTAAAACAATATAAAAACAGTTACATAGAAACTAGTAATTAATGAAAAAGAGTAAAAATAAGTGTTAAAGGTTAGTACTATTAGTGGACCAGCAGTACGCACAATCATGTGTGCTTACGGACTGTATCCCTTGCAGACTGTATTGATATATATTGATATATAAATCAAATCAAATAAAATCAACTTTATTTATAAATGTAGGAACCACAATATTAATAACAGAAAGAAACAACCCTTTTGTGTAAATGAGTGTAAATGGGGGAGGGAGGTTTTTTGGGTTGGTGCACTAATTGTAAGTGTATCTTGTGTTTTTTTATGTTGATTTAATAAAAAAAATACATAAAACGATACCGATAATAAAAAAAATTATACCGATAATTTCCGATATTACATTTTAATGCAGGATCTGCCCAATTTCCAGACGAACTCTTTTTGAACTATTTTATGGACCTCTTTTTGAACTATTTTACGAACTGTTTTTGAGCTGACCTTTTCTGTAAATTGTTTACGACCTTTTTCTGTGACCTTTTTGCGACCTTTGTCCTTTGGAAACAGCCGTGGCCATGTGGTCGGGGAGGGGCCCAAAATAAAAGAAGGAGGCATACAATCTTTTGGCAGAGTGTGCTGGAGATTGTAGAAGGATACAATGTCTGGGCGACTCTCCTCAATATATTGAGACCAAATTGAATTCTGTCTCTGTTTAATTCGTTGCCTCTTGTCTTGTTTAATAGATGTCATCAGTGTTTCAACCTGACAATACTTTTTTTTTTTTTTTTTTTACTACAAACCCCGTTTCCATATGAGTTGGGAAATTGTGTTAGATGTAAATATAAAGGGAATACAATGATTTGCAAATCATTTTCAACCCATATTTAGTTTAATATGCTCCTAAGACAACATATTTGATGTTTAAACTGATAAACTTTTTTTTTTGTTGCAAATAATCATTAACTTTAGAATTTGATGCCAGCAACACGTGACAAAGAAGTTGGGAAAGGTGGCAATAAATACTGATAAAGTTGAGGAATGCTCATCAAACACTTATTTGGAACATCCCACAGGTGAACAGACAAATTGGGAACAGGTGGGTGCCATGATTGGGTATAAAAGTAGATTCCATGATATGCTCAATCATTTACAAACAAGGATGAGGCGAGGGTCACCACTTTGTCAACAAATGCGTGAGCAAATTGTTGAACAGTTTAAGAAAAACCTTTCTCAACCAGCTATTGCAAGGAATTTAGGGATTTCACCATCTACGGTCCGTATTATCATCAAAGGGTTCAGAGAATCTGGAGAAATCACTGCACGTAAGCAGCTAAGCCCGTGACCTTCGATCCCTCAGGCTGTACTGCATCAACAAGCGACATCAGTGTGTAAAGGATATCACCACATGGGCTCAGGTACACTTCAGAAACCCACTGTCAGTAACTACAGTTGGTCGCTACATCTGTAAGTGCAAGTTAAAACTCTCCTATGCAAGGCGAAAACCGTTTATCAACAACACCCAGAAACGCCGTCGGCTTCGCTGGGCCTGAGCTCATCTAAGATGGACTGATGCAAAGTGGAAAAGTGTTCCGTGGTCTGACGAGTCCACATTTCAAATTGTTTTTGGAAACTGTGGACGTCGTGTCCTCCGGACCAAAGAGGAAAAGAACCATCCGGATTGTTATGGGCGCAAAGTTGAAAAGGCAGCATGTGTGATGGTATGGGGGTGTATTAGTGCCCAAGACATGGGAAACTTACCGTATTTTCCGCACCATAAGGCGCCCTGGGTTAAAAGCCGCGCCTTCAATGAACGGCATATTTCAAAACTTTGTCCACCTATAAGCCGCCCGGTGTTATAAGCCGCATCTAACTGCGCTAAAGGAATGTCAAAAAAACAGTCAGATAGGTCAGTCAAACTTTAATAATATATTAAAAACCAGCGTTCTAACAACTCTGTTCACTCCCAAAATGTACGCAAATGTGCAATCACAAACATACGTATATCAACATGGACAGAGCTGCGTGAAAAAAGCCACCCGGCCTCTTCGCGTAAACTTAAACTTACCTTAACCACTCGCTCATCTTTTCTTCATCCATCCCTTCGAGTTAGCTTTTTATGATGACGCCGGCTGGAAAGGTCTCTTTTGGCAAGGTCTTCCTTTTGAATATCACCATGGGTGGAAGTTTCTGGCCATTAGCATGGCAAGCTAGAACCACAGTGAAGGATGACTTCTCATTCCCTGTGGTGCGAATATTCACCGTACGTGCTCCCGTTGTATCCACAGTGCGTTTCACAGGAATATCAGTTGCTGTGAAATAGGAATCCGTGTGCGGATGGAGAGATTGCGTCTTTTCATGAACCGGATCCCTGACGCTTAGTAGGAGCCATTTTGCGGTCTTTACAGATGTAAACACACAAAGGAAATGAAACGTACGGTGATATCCGCGCGCTTTTTCTTCTTCTACGCGGGCGGGTGGTTGCTTACAGTAGAAGAAGAAGCGCTTCCTGTTCTATGGGGGCGGGTGCTTACCTTGGCGGTTGCTTGCGTAGAAGAAGAAGCGCTTCCTGTTCTACCGGGAAAAAAGATGGCGGCTGTTTACCGAAGTTGCGAGATCGAAACTTTATGAAAATGAATCGTAATATTAATCCATATATAAAGCGCACCGGGTTAAAAGCCGCACTGTCAGCTTTTGAGTAAATTTGTGGTTTTTAGGTGCGGCTAATAGTGCGGAAAATACGGTACACATCTGTGAAGGCGCCATTAATGCTGAAAGGTACATACATGTTTTGGAGCAACATATGTTGCCATCCAAGCAACGTTACCATGGACGCCCCTGCTTATTTCAGCAAGACAATGCCAAGCCACGTGTTACATCAACGTGGCTTCATAGTAAAAGAGTGCGGGTACTAGACTGGCCTTCCTTGTAGTCCAGACCTGTCTCCCATTGAAAATGTGTGGCGTATTATGAAGCCTAAAATACCACAACGGAGACCCCCGGACTGTTGAACAACTTAAGCTGTACATCAAGCAAGAATGGGAAAGAATTCCACCTGAGAAGCTTCAAAAATGTGTCTACTCGGTTCCCAAACGTTTACTGAGCGTTGTTAAAAGGAAAGGCCATGTAACACAGTGGTGAACATGCCCTTTCCCAACTACTTTGGCACGTGTTGCAGCCATGAAACTCTAAGTTGATGATTATTTGCAAAAAAAAAAACAAAGTTTATGAGTTTGAACATCAAATATCTTGTCTTTGTAGTGCATTCAATTGAATATGGGTTGAAAATGATTTGCAAAATCATTGTATTCCGTTTATATTTACATCTAACACAATTTCCCAACTCATATGGAAAAGGGGTTTGTAAATGCATTCGTTCTTTCAATTTTGACAGGAAAAAAAAGCATATTTTTAAATATCTGATCATGCCAATTATATTATTATATACTGTATGTATGTGCTTTTGCTAGTGATTATTTCTTCATGTGATTAATTTGTTGTACACCAACATGCTAATACCATTTATAAACATGCATTTAGATGCTAGATCTTGCTCCAGATCAAGCGTCTCGCCTGAGGGACTACTGCGCTTCCTCGGTCTACATCAAGATTCTCCTGCTCAGAGGATACGGCTTCGACGCAACATCCTTCTCACGCATTTCTTTCAAGAAGAAGGTGAGAGGTTGGGAGCCTTTTGCTCATTTCAGCGTCGACACGAAACAAAACAGTTGTGTTTTGTCCCCATTTCTGCAGGCGGGCGACACTTCTGTTGGATGGGCTCTGGGTTACATGTTGAGTTTGAGCAATTTGCTGCCGTCGGAAAAAATTGGAACTTGGAGGGCATTGCCGCCGGGAGTTTGGCAGGCCCTGATTGTGTTTTCCGTATTGCCCTTGGGCGCCATCGTGGCCTTCGTCGGACTTGAGTGGAAGAGGAGAGGACGCGAGGACGCCGCCATTTAGTCCTGCTGTTGCACACAATTACTCCTAATCTGGATTTAAATGTGAATGTGAGGTTTGCGCCTCACGTTCTGTAGTTTTGCCCATTCCTTATACACAATGTCCCTGGTGGACTCCACTTAAAATTGAATGTGTTTTGAAGAACATTAATGCAAGACTACTCAGGTTTGATAACATTACTCCGCATTTTTACCTCAGAAAAAAAATGTGTACTTTTTTTTTTTTTTAGAAATGTAGAATTTGTGAATTCACATTCAGCTGCAGGGTTTGCCGATACAAGGTAAAGATAACCATGTGTGTACAATTCATAACATACATATTTATGCCCGATCACCCTTTTACAGTGATGCCGCTACGGAAAATTATTTGACAAAATCAAGAAAACCACTCGAACCTCGGATTCAGGAGGAACAGTGTGGTTTTCGTCCTGGTCGTGGAACTGTGGACCAGCTCTATACTCTGGGCAGGGTCCTTGAGGGTGCATGGGAGTTTGCCCAACCAGTCTACATGTGCTTTGTGGACTTGGAGAAGGCATTCGACCGTGTCCCTCGGGAAGTCCTGTGGGGAGTGCTCAGAGAGTATGGGGTATCGGACTGTCTGATTGTGGCAGTCCGCTCCCTGTATGATCAGTGTCAGAGCTTGGTTCGCATTGCCGGCAGTAAGTCGGACACGTATCCGGTGAGGGTTGGACTCCGCCAAGGCTGCCCTTTGTCACCCATTCTGTTCATAACTTTTATGGACAGAATTTCTAGGCGCAGTCAAGGCGTTGAGGGGATCTGGTTTGGTGGCTGCAGGATTAGGTCTCTGCTTTTTGCAGATGATGTGGTCCTGATGGCTTCATCTAGCCAGGGTCTTCAGCTCTCACTGGATCGGATCGCAGCCGAGTGTGAAGCGACTGGGATGAGAATCAGCACCTCCAAGTCCGAGTCCATGGTTCTCGCCCGGAAAAGGGTGGAGTGCCATCTCCGGGTTGGGGAGGAGATCTTGCCCCAAGTGGAGGAGTTCAAGTACCTCGGAGTCTTGTTCACGAATGAGGGAAGAGTGGATGGTGAGATCGACAGGCGGATCGGTGCGGCGTCTTCAGTAATGCGGACGCTGTATCGATCCGTTGTGGTGAAGAAGGAGCTGAGCCGGAAGGCAAAGCTCTCAATTTACCGGTCGATCTACGTTCCCATCCTCACCTATGGTCATGAGCTTTGGGTTATGACCGAAATGATCCCGACGGGATCACCACCTTATCGTGGTGGGGCACTTTGCGCGTCTCCATGACCCCTAGAGCTATGTCGGCTGGAGTCTTGTACTCCTGGCAGGGTTACCCAAGCCGAACAGGTCGAAGGGTAGAGTCCAGACTAAGAGTGATCCCGAAGACCTCAACGGTGGAGCAGGCAGAAGATGGTAGCAGTGAGAAGCACCACAATGGCTGTAAAAGCGGACGAAGGCTAAGGGAGCACACCCTGACAGAAAAGCAAGCTGGTGGCGGCAAGCTTTGAGGCGGTTTCCCAAAAACCTGGATTCCGGCAGCTTCCTGCAGTTGTAAGAAGATGCCGGTCGTCTAGGGTCTCCCTTGCCACTGGAACGATCTTCTTACAATCAAGGTAGTGGCGTTGGGAAAAGCGCACCCCTCATGCCACTCTAAAAACCATCATTGCGCAGGTATCTTCTTTACCTGAGTCTCCGACCTCAAAAGATCGGACTTTTCAAACATCAGCAGACTCATAAATAAAAGAAGATGGTCATCATCGAATCGATGGACAACCATAAGCATGACCGAAAGGACAGGATCACGGGTACAGGCGGCCGAAATGAGTTTCCTCCGCCGGGTGGCAGGGCTCTCCCTTAGAGATAGGGTGAGAAGCTCTGTCATCCGGGGGGAGCTCAAAGTAAAGCCGCTGCTCCTCCACATGGAGAGGAGCCAGATGAGGTGGTTCGGGCATCTGGTCAGGATGCCACCCGAGCGCCTCCCTAGGGAGGTGTTTAGGGCACGCCCGACCGGTAGGAGGCCACGAGGAAGACCCAGGACACGTTGGGAAGACTATGTCTCCCGGCTGGCCTGGGAACGCCTCGGGGTCCCACAGGAAGAGCTAGACGAAGTGGCTGGGGAGAGGGAAGTCTGGGCTTCCCTGCTTAGGCTGCTGCCCCCGCGACCCGACCTCGGATAAGCGGAAGAAGATGGATGGATGGATGGAAGAAAACCACTCTTTGAGAAATTATTGGAGGAATTTAAACATAGTAAGTGGAAGTGTCAGCCTCATGCTGAGAAGCCAAAATCGATGATATCATGTATCACATTCCTGAAGGAACTTCAGGCTTTGTATTATTTGTTTTTATCATTTTTTTAAAAATGTGTGGCAATTATTTTTTGGACGAATCATGTAAAACATTTATGAGTATTAAAATCATTACTTAAATCTGTCATTAAGTCACTGATTAGAATTAAATACGTGCATGTGTTAATAAGTGTGTCATTAATGTAATTTAAAACTATATTTCATTATTTCATGTTTAATAAATTAAAATATATACATAGTGTTATGAATTCAATTATTACATACATGATTAATATATCATGTTTATTTAAAGCATGAAATAATTAAATCAATTGTTAAACGATAATTAAATTAAATTTCATATTAAATACATTGACACATTTAATAACACATTCATGTTTTAAATAAAAATTGCAAATAATGAATGACACATTTAGGTAAATATTTAAAGATGTATTTATTTAATTTTGTCTCATGTGGCCCTCCATAGTTAAAGTACATTGACGTAAAGACTTTTACTGAAATAACAATGTACAGTATTCTGTAACAAAGCAGTTTGTACAATATAGTAATATTCAACATGATTACTTTTATAATAAAAAAGTACCTATTCAAGTAGCAAGTGAGTAGAGTACTTTTTTTTAAATTATTGGCTAGGGGAAGTGTCGTACGCAACTGTTTTGACGCTTTCCTTCAGAATAAAAGCTATAGCTTTAATGTGTAGTCATTTTGATGCTGTAAATGATTATTAACTATTATATAGACGTTTACATGAACATATAACATACAATAGTACATTTAAACTTGATTCATCATACCAATTGGATCAACTAAAAACACAATCTCTCCGGGACAAAACCTCAATTTTGATAAGGTCAACCGGAAGTATTTCGTCAAAACCGGAAGTTATTCAACTTGTCGGTATGTGATTACATCCTCCCTCGCAATTCTTTAATATCGCACATTTACACACAGATAAACTAATTCCATCTTTAAAATACAAACTTTTTGTTAGCTAACTTACCGCGGAGATGTGCACCCAAACGAAGGCGGCCTCCCGCATGGTGAACATTCCGCAGGCGGATATCGATCCCTCCGGCGTGTTCAAGTATGTTCTTATTAGGGTCCACAGCAAGGAGGAGGGCGACGATACGGAAGTCGATATAGTCCGAGGATACGGCTGGGCCGAGTTCCACGGTGAGTACGATACACAAGTTACAGGCTGGCCATGTTTTGCTTTCAATCCAACGGGGAAACAATCGAATCACATAAAATCTACTAGTGATGGGTTGATGAGGCGTCATGAAGCGTTTCGACACATTGCAAAACTGTATTGATACGGTGTCGATACTGTGTCACTAAATACTGACATCTGCTGGACATTAAAAATCCCTACAGGCAACCTATGGACCGACTCAACTGACACTGATTTGATGCCCTAGTACAGGGGTCACCAACCTTTTTGAAACCAAAAACTACTTCTTGGGTACTGATTAATGCGAAGGGCTACCAGTTTGATACACACTTACATAAATAAATACAGTGGGGCAAAAAAGTATTTAGTCAGCCACCGATTGTGCAAGTTCTCCCACTTAAAATGATGACAGAGGTCTGTAATTTTCATCATATGTACACTTCAACTGTGAGAGACAGACTGTGAAAAAAAATCCAGGAATTCACATTGTAGGAATTTTAAAGAATTTATTTGTAAATTATGATGGAAAATAAGTATTTGGTCACTTCAAACAAGGAAGATCTCTGGCTCTCACAGACCTGTAACTTCTTCTTTAAGAAGCTCTTCTGTCCTCCACTCGTTACCTGTATTAATGGCACCTGTTTGAACTCGTTATCTGTATAAAAGACACCTGTCCACAGCCTCAAACAGTCAGACTCCAAACTCCACTATGGCCAAGACCAAAGAGCTGTCAAAGGACACCAGGAAAAGAATTGTAGACCTGCACCAGACTGTGAAGAGTGAATCTACAATAGGCAAGCAGCTTGGTGTGAAAAAAATCAACTGTGGGAGCAATTATCAGAAAATGGAAGACATACAAGACCACTGATAATCTCCCTCGATCTGGGGCTCCACGCAAGATCTCATCCCGTGGGGTCAAAATGATCATGAGAACGGTGAGCAAAAATCCCAGAACCACACGGGGGGACCTGGTGAATGACCTGCAGAGAGCTGGGACCAAAGTAACAAAGGTTACCATCAGTAACACACTACGCCGACAGGGAATCAAATCCTGCAGTGCCAGACGTGTCCCCCTGCTTAAGCCAGTACATGTCCAGGCCCGTCTGAAGTTTGCCAGAGAGCACATGGATGATACAGCAGAGGATTGGGAGAATGTCATGTGGTCAGATGAAACCAAAATAGAACTTTTTGGTATAAACTCAACTCGTCGCGTTTGGAGGAAGAAGAATACTGAGTTGCATCCCAAGAACACCATACATACTGTGACATTGGGGGTGGAAACATCATGCTTTGGAGCTGTTTTTCTGCTAAGGGGACAGGCCGACTGATCCGTGTTAAGGAAAGAATGAATGGGGCCATGTATCGTGAGATTTTGAGCCAAAACCTCCTTCCATCAGTGAGAGCTTTGAAGATGAAACGTGGCTGGGTCTTCCAGCATGACAATGATCCCAAACACACCGCCCGGGTAACGAAGGAGTGGCTCCGTAAGAAGCATTTGAAAGTCTTGGAGTGGCCTAGCCAGTCTCCAGACCTCAACCCCATAGAAAATCTGTGGAGGGAGTTGAAAGTCTGTGTTGCTCGGCGACAGCCCCAAAACATCACTGCTCTCGAGAAGATCTGCATGGAGGAATGGGCCAAAATATCAGCTACTGTGTGTGCAAACCTGGTAAAGACCTATAGTAATCGTTTGACCTCTGTAATATAACCTTTGTTGGCAATAACAAAGTATTGAGTTGAATTTTTGTTATTGACCAAATACTTATTTTCCACCATAATTTACAAATAAATTCTTTAAAAATCCTACAATGTGAATTCCTGGATTTTTTTTTCACATTCTGTCTCTCACAGTTGAAGTGTACCTATGATGAAAATTACAGACCTCTGTCATCATTTTAAGTGGGAGAACTTGCACAATTGGTGGCTGACTAAATACTTTTTTGCCCCACTGTATATTGTCATTTGTAAGTGTGATTTAAACAAGAATAGCTAAATAAATAAATGTATATATATAAAAAAATGGGTATTTCTGTCTGTCATTCCGTCGTACATTTTTTTTTCCTTTTACGGAAGGTTTTTTGTAGAGAATAAATGATGAAAAAAAACACTTAATTGAACGGTTTAAAAGAGGAGAAAACACGAAAAAAAAATTCAAATAAAATTTTGAAACATAGTATATCTTCAATTTCGACTCTTTAAAATTCAAAATTCAACCAACAAAAAGAAGAGAAAAACTAGCTAATTTGAATCTTTTTGAAAAAATAAAAAAAAGAATTTATGGAACATCATTAGTCATTTTTCCTGATTAAGATACATTTTAGAATTTTGATGACATGTTTTAAATTGGTTAAAATCCAATCTGCACTTTGTTAGAATATTTAACAAATTGGACCAAACTATATTTCTAACAAAGACAAAATCAGTATTTCTTCTAGATTTTCCAGAACAAAAATTTGAAAAGAAATTCAAAATACTTTGAAATATGATTTAAATTTGATTCTACAGATTTTCTAGATTTGCCAGAATAATTTTTTTGAATTTTAATCATAGTAAGTTTGAAGAAATATTTCACAAATATTCTTCGTCGAAAAACCAGAAGCTAAAATATTTATTATTCTTTACAATAAAAATAAAAAAATGTTTACTTGAACATTGATTTAAATTGTCAGGAAAGAAGAGGAAGAAATTTAAAAGGTAAAAAGGTATATTTGTTTAAAAATCCTAAAATCATTTTTAAGGTTGTATTTTTTTCTCTAAAATTGTATTTCTAAAAGTAATAAGAAGCAAAGTAAAAAATAAATGAATTTATTTAAACAAGTGAAGACCCATCCATCCATCCATTTTCTACCGCTTATTCCAAGTGAAGACCAAGTCTTTAAAATATTTTCTTGGATTTTCAAATTCTATTTGAGTTTTGTCTCTTTTAGAATTAAAAATGTCTAGCAAAGCGAGACCAGCTTGCTAGTAAATAAATACAATTTAAAAAATAGAGGCAGCTCACTGGTAAGTGCTGCTCTTTGAGCTATTTTTAGAACAGGCCAGCGGGTGACTGATCTGGTCCTTACGGGCTACCTGGTGACCGCGGGCACCGCGTTGGTGACCCCTGCCCTAGTATATACAATAATATAAACCAAGTCATTGTATTTCATTTAGGATTATTACATATCTTCATTTAAATAAAAATATATTTTTATCTTTTTTAGATACAGTCAATAAATAATGTGAACATGTATCATAACATGGAAATCTAAGAGAACGTGTTGTGGATGATTGTGGACTGGGAATTGTTTTAATTTTATTTTTTTACACATTTTTATTAAAAAAAAAAAAAAAAAAGGTTTTTCCGACATATTACATTTTAGACTATTTCTCTTAGTTATTATTTCTCCGGCTGTAGAAAAGAGCCGCTCACAGGGCACAGAGGACGCGTCAGTGCGACACAGTTCGCGTATCGGTCACGTGACCAAAACAGCTCATGATCGGTCACGTGACTTTCTAAAAGCCGTACGCGCACCGACACAGGGTTTTGCTCTATGAGCTCGGCGCATGCGCCGATGCATCGGTGTTGCCGGACCCATCACTACTAAATACAAATACGAATGAACAAAATGCTGCAAATGCACAACCCATGCATAAAACTGCATAAACTAAGTTTATGCAACAAATCGGAAATTAGGGCATTTGCAGCATTTTTTTAAAATCATCCATCCGTTTTCTACCGCTTGTCCCGTTCGGGGTCGCAGGGGATGCTGGAGCCTATCTCAGCTCCATTCGGGTGGAAGGCGGGGTACACCCTGGACAAGTCACCACCTCATCGCAGGGCCAACACAGATAGACAGACAACATTCACACACTAGGGCCAATTTTTACACTTTATCAATCATCCGTGGATGGATGAATGGATGGATGATTTATTTATGTAGCCCTAAATCACGAGTGTCTCAAACGGCTGCACAAGTTCCCACATCAGGGCAAGGAAAAACTCAACCCAATGGGCTACAATGTGAAACCTTGGAGGGGACCGCAGATGTGGGGACCAACATGGCTGCAGACGCCGAATTAAATCATAAAAAAAAACAATGCATGATTTATCAGGTAAAGTCTCGATAGCAATTTCCTTGACCCAGCTACATACAAAGAAGTACCGTATTTTCCGCACTATTAGCCGCACCTAAAAACCACAAATTTACTCAAAAGCTGACAGTGCGGCTTATAACCCGGTGCGCTTTATATATGGATTAATATTAAGATTCATTTTCATAAAGTTTCGGTCTCGCAACTACGGTAAACAGCCGCCATCTTTTTTCCCCGTAGAAGAGGAAGTGCTTCTTCTTCTACGCAAGCAACCGCCAAGGTAAGCACCCGCCCCCATAGAACAGGAAGCGCTTCTTCTTCTACTGTAAGCAACCACCCGCCCGCGTAGAAGAAGAAGCGCGCGGATATTACGTTTCATTTCCTTTGTGTGTTTACATCTGTAAAGACCACAAAATGGCTCCTACTAAGCGACAGGTTTCCGGTTCATGAAAAGACGCAATCTCTCCATCCGCACACGGACTACTATTTCACAGCAACTGCCTAAAGACTTTCAAGAAAAGCTGGCTACTTTCCGTGCATATTGTAAAAACAAGATAGCTGAAAAAAAGATCCGGCCAGAGAACATTATCAACATGGACGAGGTTCCACTGACTTTTGATATTCCTGTGAACCGCACTGTGGATACAACGGGAGCACGTACGGTGAATATTCGCACCACAGGGAATGAGAAGTCATCCTTCACTGTGGTTCTAGCTTGCCATGCTAATGGCCAGAAACTTCCACCCATGGTGATATTCAAAAGGAAGACCTTGCCAAAAGAGACCTTTCCAGCCGGCGTCATCATAAAAGCTAACTCGAAGGGATGGATGGATGAAGAAAAGATGAGCGAGTGGTTAAGGTAAGTTTACGCGAAGAGGCCGGGTGGCTTTTTTCACGCAGCTCCGTCCATGTTGATATACGACTCCATGCGCGCCCACATCACGCTGGTTTTTAATATATTATTAAAGTTTGACTGACCTATCTGACTGTTTTTTTGACATTCCTTTAGCGCAGTTAGATGCGGCTTATAACACGGGGCGGCTTATAGGTGGACAAAGTTTTGAAATATGCCGTTCATTGAAGGCGCGGCTTATAACCCAGGGCGGCTTATGGTGCGGAAAATACGGTATGTCCACGCTTTTCCAAGTTTTCGTCGGTTTTGTCGTGTAGAAGCACACAATAGTTCGATATGTTTAGGAATAATGCTTGATATCATTCGACAGTTGTTTATTGATTAAGTATTCCATTGCATAGTTAGATTTTTTGCTTTTATCCGCTTCTTGCAGGAAGATCTAGGCCCCTTGCGTACTTAGTTTGCACGCTGCTTGCTGCTCAACAGAAATCTTGGCTTGGTAGACCACCGTTTTGTTTTTGTTTTTCACATAACATAACAAAATACAAACAATTGGTTGACCCTTGTTTTACCCAACATCAATAGTTATCACTAAGCTACTTTTGGTAGTAACATGTGAAAATGTTCATATGTTTGTCAGCAAATTGTCCAAAATATTTAGCAGAAAACCTTAGTAGCCACTAGGGTTGCCTCGATAACAATATTTTGGCACCGGTACCAAAATGTATTTCGATACTATTTGATACTTTTCGATACTTTTCTAAATAAAGGGGACCACAAAAAATGGCATTATTGGCTTTATTTCAACACAAAAACTTAGGGTACATTAAACATATGTTTATTGTTGTAATCAAAGGACAATATTGTTCTTAAATAAAATAGTGAACATACAAGAAAACGTGTCTTTTAGTAGTAAGTAAACAAACAAAGACTCCTAATTAGTCTATGCAGTAACATATTGTGTCATTTATACACCTATTATTTTGTACACATTATAAAGGACAAACTGTAAAAAATGATTATGCATCTACTTGTTCATTTACTGTTATTATCTGCTTAGTTTCTGATTTAACATGTTCTATCTACACTTCTGTTAAAATGTAATAATCACTTATTCTTCTCTTCTTTGATACTTTACATTAGTTTTGGATGATATCACACATTTAGGTATCGATCCGATACTAAGTAGTTACAAGATCATACATTGGTCATAATTTATGAATATAATATGCTTTTTTTTTTTTTAAGAAAAAACATTTTGTGACGATAAAAATATAGATGTAATCATAGTAGTATCGACGAGATACACTCTTGTACTTGGTATCATTACAGTGGATGATAGGTGTGGATCGAACCATGGCGTTTGTTTACATTTTGACGCCGGTGAGCTATTGTATCCTCCTACGGTGTGTAGTGAAGCATGTTTAGCTATTCTTCGTCCTGCAGTGATAATGTTACTTGTAAGAAACTTACTTTATTTAAACAAGTAGCTAAAACACTGCTGACTGTGGATGGACATTAGCCGCTAACTAGCTAGCCACATCTTAAAGCACCTCTTCCTGAGGGTGTTTCAGTGTTATAACTTCACCTTTATCTTTACTTTTTAAGCCAAAATGCGTCCATTCTCCCTTTTCTGTCTACACACTGTGTCTGCTTGTAAGTACTCCGTGTGTGTGCGCTGCCGAACATGCTCCTTTGCTCGTAAAACCTGCAATGTCACGACGTGTCGATGACGCGACGTCATGCCTGTAAAAAAAAAATATGGTGGAGCCGTATTTTTCAAACAAAGTGTAGTACCGTTTTTGATTCATTAGTACTGCGGTACTATACTAGTATCGGTATACCGTACGACCCTAGTAGCCACACTTTCGGCGGTCTAAAAACACACCTGTGTGAAATGATTCTCTTGCATCCTGTCATCACGTCAAATGATTTTTGCTCGTGTCTTTGCATGGCAGCGGATATCTATGACAAGGTCTCAGAGGAGCTTGAAAAGGACGGACTCCTGGACTGTGAGTGTGTAGGAGGGGGCAGGATCAGACACGACGCCCAGGACAAGAAGATCCACGTTTACGGCTACTCCATAGTGAGTGTCCAGCTCAACACACACACACACACACACACACACACACACACACACACACACACACACTTAGGGATGATGTTTGATAAGAAATTATCGAGTTCGAGCCCATTATCGAATCCTCTTATCGAACCGATTCCTTATCGATTCTCTTATCGAATCCAGATAGGTTGTTGTATATGGAAAAAAACACAATATTTGGTTTAACAAAAGCTCACTTTTATTTTATAAGAAAAAAATAAATAAATAAATATTGACTGTTATCCGCCTAAGAAAATATATATATATATATATTGACTGTTGTTACCCAAAGTATATTAAGTGGAATTTTTCAGAAAAACAAATATATACCCATCCATCCATCCATCCATCTTCTTTCGCTTATCCGAGATCGGGTCGCGGGGGCAGCAGCCTAAGCAGGGAAGCCCAGACTTCCCTCTCCCCAGCCACTTCGTCCAGCTCTTCCTGTGGGACCCCGAGGCGTTCCCAGGCCAGCCGGGAGACATAGTCTTCCCAACGTGTCCTGGGTCTTCCCCGCGGCCTCCTACCGGTCGGACGTGCCCTAAACACCTCCCTAGGGAGGCGTTCGGGTGGCATCCTGACCAGATGCCCGAACCACCTCATCTGGCTCCTCTCGATGTGGAGGAGCAGCGGCTTTACTTTGAGCTCCCCCCGGATGGCAGAGCTTCTCACCCTATCTCTAAGGGAGAGCCCCGCCACCCGGCGGAGGAAACTCATTTCGGCCGCTTGTACCCGTGATCTTGTCCTTTCGGTCATAACCCAAAGCTCATGACCATAGGTGAGGATGGGAACGTAGATCGACCGGTAAATTGAGAGCTTTGCCTTCCGGCTCAGCTCCTTCTTCACCACAACGGATCGATACAGCGTCCGCATTACTGAAGACGCCGCACCGATCCGCCTGTCGATCTCACGATCCACTCTTCCCTCACTCGCGAACAAGACTCCGAGGTACTTGAACTCCTCCACTTGGGGCAAGATCTCCTCCCCAACCCGGAGATGGCACTCCACCCTTTTCCGGGCGAGAACCATGGACTCGGACTTGGAGGTGCTGATTCTCATCCCAGTCGCTTCACACTCGGCTGCGAACCGATCCAGCGAGAGCTGAAGATCCTGGCCAGATGAAGCCATCAGTACCACATCATCTGCAAAAAGCAGAGACCTAATCCTGCAGCCACCAAACCAGATCCCCTCAACGCCTTGACTGCGCCTAGAAATTCTGTCCATAAAAGTTATGAACAGAATGGGTGACAAAGGGCAGCCTTGGCGGAGTCCAACCCTCACTGGAAAAGTGTCCGACTTACTGCCGGCAATGCGGACCAAGCTCTGGCACCGAGCATACAGGGAGCGGACCGCCACAATCAGACAGTCCGTTACCCCATACTCTCTGAGCACTCCCCACAGGACTTCCCGAGGGACACGGTCGAATGCCTTCTCCAAGTCCACAAAACACATGTAGACTGGTTGGGCAAACTCCCATGCACCCTCAAGGACCCTGCCGAGAGTATAGAGCTGGTCCACAGTTCCACGACCAGGACGAAAACCACACTGTTCCTCCTGAATCCGAGGTTCGACTATCCGGCGTAGCCTCCTCTCCAGTACACCTGAATAGACCTTACCTTACAAATATATACAGTAACACAAAAACAACCTGTCTCTGTGATCACTATAGGTGTATAAATAATAATATAGTGTTAAATAAAATCAGTCCCTTGGGCACAAAACTGAAAATAATACAGCTCTCCAAAAAGTGCACTTCTGCTGCTATTGGAACATACTAACTACACACACTATGACACTAAGAACACCACAGTCATCAATCAACAATTCTTCCCACCTTACATGAGAGCGAAGCCTGGCAATAATTGCATATTGCCTGTTCTGCCCTCACTATACGTGTTGAGCTTATACAGCTTGGCACACAGCTAACAAACAATCCATTTAGGCTCTTTATTGTTGTTGATCTTGCTTTGTCATTTCCTATCTTTACTTTTGTCTTGCACTGGACTGTTTTTTTTTTTTGTTTTTTTTACTGAAATACACACAATGACAAATGTATAAGCTATGTGATTCAATGAACATACTGAAATGTAATACACAATATGTAAATATTAGCTTCACACAAATATACAGTACTATCATCAAACAAATACTTCTGAGTCTTGAAACTATTGCGATGGTGGAAATACACGACTGGCAGCCATTTTAAGACCTCAAAACATCCATTGAAACAGTGCACAAAAATTGTTTTTCAATAAACATCTTAGTATCAAACTTTCCACCTTAATATTGAGTTACATAAACAAGTTAAACAGTTTACTTACAGACTTCTCTTTTCCAAGGCTTGTAAGAGTTAACACAACTTGTCTACTTCTCAATTGTCTCAACCCGGAAGTGCCCAAACTAATGACGCGTAGTACTGTCATATCGCCACAAGGTGTCAGTAAGAGTCTACAATCAAATGGGTATAGCATTGCAGGTTCCACAGGGCATTTCCTGTACATGGGAAGGGATTCGAATAAAGAACCAACTCTTTTTCTTTACTACAGTGGCCTCGACAATGGGAACCAGTTCTCAAAAAGGGATTCGAGTCCATAGAATTGGTTCTTTCCTTATCGAACAACTGGGAGAACCGATTTCGAACATCATCCCTACACACACTCAAATGTCAAAATATTATTACAAAGTTTGGAACATTTCTGTGGTGCTTTTCTTCACAGGGGTTTGGAAGAGCAAACCACGCCACGACCACTGAGAAACTAAAAGATCAGTATCCAGACTATGAGGTGACCTGGGATAATGAAGGGTACTGAAATAAAAAATATACTTGACACTTCTTCACGGAGTTTGAATTTAGCGACGTCATCATCAACCTTTTTTTATCATTAGCCTTTTTTAATACCACATTTGTGTCCTCATCACTTTTTAAGGGGACACATGTTTGGGTCAGAAACTGGCTGCTCTGAACGGGCCTGTTGTGCACATTGTACAGTGGTCAGGTGACCCTTCTGAAGAAGACTGCAGATGACAGTCCAAACATGACAGGTAAAAATGCCATCTAATATACCCAAAATATGGTCTGATCACAACATTTGTATATAAAAAAAGGCCTGTTGTGGTTTTAAAAGTGCTTTAAATTTTTCATCCTTGGGGTGTTTTTGTTTGAATAATGTCACAAACATGCTTTTAAGACACTTAAGATCTATTTTGATGTGTCTACAAAATTGCACGATTTACCTCCTTGAAGTCCTGTTTGTCTCAAATAAAAAGTGATGCCTCTTTACTTGATATTTAATTAACACCAAGATCGCATTGTATTGTGCACATGTAGTCAATGTTAGAATACAAGGAGGTACAGTGGGGCAAAAAAGTATTTAGTCAGCCACCAATTGTGCAAGTTCTCCCACTTAAAATGATGACAGAGGTCTGTAATGTTCATCATAGGTACACTTCAACTGTGAGAGACAGAATGTGAAAAAAAAATCCAGGAATTCACATTGTAGGATTTTTAAAGAATTTATTTGTAAATTATGGTGGAAAATAAGTATTTGGTCAATAACAAAAATTCAACTCAATACTTTGTAATATAACCTTTGTTGGCAATAACAGAGGTCAAACGATTACTATAGGTCTTTACCAGGTTTGCACACACAGTAGCTGGTATTTTGGCCCATTCCTCCATGCAGATCTTCTCGAGAGCAGTGATGTTTTGAGGCTGTCGCCGAGCAACACAGACTTTCAACTCCCTCCACAGATTTTCTATGGGGTTGAGGTCTGGAGACTTGCTAGGCCACTCCAGGACTTTCAAATGCTTCTTACGGAGCCACTCCTTTGTTGCCCGGGCGGTGTGTTTGGGATCATTGTCATGCTGGAAGACCCAGCCACGTTTCATCTTCAAAGCTCTCACTGATGGAAGGAGGTTTTGGCTCAAAATCTCACGATACATGGCCCCATTCATTCTTTCCTTAACACGGATCAGTCGGCCTGTCCCCTTAGCAGAAACACAGCCCCAAAGCATGATGTTTCCACCCCCATGCTTCACAGTAGGTATGGGGTTCTTGGGATGCAACTCCGTATTCTTCTTCCTCCAAACACGTCGAGTTGAGTTTATACCAAAAAGTTCTATTTTGGTTTCATCTGACCACATGACATTCTCCCAATCCTCTGCTGTATCATCCATGTGCTATCTAACAAACTTCAGACGGGCCTGGACATGCACTGGCTTAAGCAGGGGGACATGTCTGGCACTGCAGGATTTGATTCCCTGTCGGCGTAGTGTGTTACTGATGGTAACCTTTGTTACTTTGGTCCCAGCTCTCTGCAGGTCATTCACCAGGTCCCCCCGTGTGGTTCTGGGATTTTTGCTCACCGTTCTCATGATCATTTTGAACCCACGGGATGAGATCTTGCGTGGAGCCCCAGATCGAGGGAGATTATCAGTGGTCTTGTATGTCTTCTATTTTCTGATAATTGCTCCCACAGTTGATTTTTTTCACACCAAGCTGCTTGCCTATTGTAGATTCACTCTTCACAGTCTGGTGCAGGTCTACAATTCTTTTCCTGGTGTCCTTCGACAGCTCTTTGGTCTTGGCCATAGTGGAGTTTGGAGTCTGACTGTTTGAGGCTGTGGACAGGTGTCTTTTATACAGATAACAAGTTCAAACAGGAGCCATTAATACAGGTAACGAGTGGAGGACAGAAGAGCTTCTTAAAGAAGAAGTTACAGGTATGTGAGAGCCAGAGATCTTCCTTGTTTGAAGTGACCAAATACTTATTTTCCACCATAATTTACAAATAAATTCTTCAAAATTCCTACAATGTGATTTCCTGGATTTTTTTTCACATTCTGTCTCTCACAGTTGAAGTGTACCTATGATGAAAATTACAGACCTCTGTCATCATTTTAAGTGGGAGAACTTGCACAATCGGTGGCTGACTAAATACTTTTTTGCCCCACTGTACGTATTTGACGTTAAATATGTGTTGCCGTGTAGGCCAACCTCAGTATTCAGAGGCTGAAATGTACATTAAATATTTGATGTACAGTACAGGCCAAAAGTTTGGACACACCTTCTCATTTCAATGCATTTTCTTTATTTTCATGACTATTTACATTGTAGATTGTGTTACGTTTTGACCAGTTGTTCCTCCCAGGGAATTCAAGTTGCTGGTCACTCCCAAGCTCTTTTATGACACGTAAAGCTGAGTAGAAGAACCACCAGAGACAGTATAGGTATTTTGTAATTTTATTTCCAAAGCCTTTGGAAATAAACTTGAGACCAAATCCCTTACAGAAGCGCTCACTCGCACAGCTAAATTGGTCTAACTTTTCATACGGCAAAACTTCTTCTTTTATTTCGTCTCTCTTGCCCCCACCCTCTTGTCCCTTTCTCCACAGCTGGGCAAAGGGAAAGATAAGAGAAATAATTTATTACTCCTCCCCCTTTCTCCCCGCTCACTCCAGGTCCCTTTTGTTTATTATCTAAAGTCGGTTTTAGACGAAAAGCAGAGAAGATCTCCCCCTTGACATTCTCAAAAGTTGGCACACAGTATTTGCAGACAACCAAAAGATAACAAATAAAGAACACTAGCTGTTTTGTACTATGACTATGGTTTAAAAGAAGTAACACACAAATATGGATACATCTATTTATCTGCCTCCGTCAATTGTCACATGAAAACTATGAATGGACATATGTGGAGTTATGTACTTAACAAAAAAAGGTATAATAACTGAAAACATGTTTTATATTCTAGTTTCTTCAAAATAGCCACCCTTTGCTCTGATTACTGCTTTGCACACTCTTGGCATTCTCTCAGAAGAATAAGTGATTATTACATTTTAACAGAAGTGTAGATAGAACATGTTGAAATAGAAAATAAGCAGGTATTAACAGTAAATGAAAAAGTAGATTAATAATCATTTTTTACAGCTTGTCCTTTATAATGTGTACAAAATAATAGGTGTATAAATGACACAATATGTTACTGCATAGACTAATTAGGAGTCTTTGTTTGTTTACTTACTACTAAAAGACAAGTTGTCTAGTATGTTCACTATTTTATTTAAAGACTAAATTGTTCTTTGATTGCAATAATAAACATATGTTTAATGTACCCCAATATTTTTTGTTAAAATAAAGACAATAATGACATTTTTGGTGGTACCCTTTTATATAGAAAAGTATCGAAAAACATTTTGGTACCGGTACCAGGAATTGAGACAACCCTAGTCGCTACAGTGGTTGCCAAGTCTCTTCTTTGATATTCTTAGGAAGCTAGGGGGGAGTGATACTGTGAATTTTGGTATCGATCAAAATATTGTGTCGTGGGCAGGATTTCAAGGGGGGGAAAAAAGGATTTAAATTAGAGCCAATGTAGGAAACAATTTACATATTTAATCGATATTGTTCATACTTGCCAACCTTGAGACCTCCGATTTCGGGAGGTGGGGGGAGGGGGTATGGGGTGGGCGTGGTCGGGGTGGGACGGGGGCGTGGTTGGGGGCGTGGCTAAAAGGGGAGGAGTATTTTTACAGCTAGAATTCACCAAGTCAAGTATTTCATATATATATATATATATATATATAAATATATAAATCTCCTGATGATTGAGGGAACCCACCCTCATGAAACAGGCCTGTAGAGATGAAATAGTCTTGTGATTTTTTTCCCCACACATACATATATATATATATATATATATATATATATATATATATATACATATTTATATATATATATATCAGAAATACTTGACGTTCAGTGAATTCTAGCTATATATATATATATATATATATATAATTTATTTTATTATATATATATATTTTTTTTTTAATTATATATATATATATATATATATATATGTGTATACATATATATATATATATATATGTATATATATGTATATATAAAATAAATACTTGAATTTCAGTGTTCATTTATTTACACATATACACACACATAACACTCATCTACTCATTGTTGAGTTAAGGGTTGAATTGTCCATCCTTGTTCTATTCTCTGTCACTATTTTTCTAACCATGCTGAACACCCTCTCTGAAGATACATTGATGTGTGGCACGCACAAAAGTGCTTTCATCAAATGCACTAGATGGCAGTATTGTCCTGTTTAAGAGTGTCACAACATTGCTGTTTACGGCAGACGAACTGCTTTACGGTATACAAAAAAGTGACTGCTGTTGTTGTGTGTTGTTGCCGCGCTGGGAGGACGTTAATGAAACTGCCTAACAATAAACCCACATAAGAAACCAAGAACTCGCCCTCCATCATTCTATAGTTATAACATGATTGGGCAGGTACGCTTTTTTTATATTGTGGAGGACCTGAGTCCGCCTGAATTTCGGGAGATTTTCGGGAGAAAATTTGTCCCGGGAGGTTTTTGGGAGAGGCGCTGAATTTCGGGAGTCTCCCGGAAAATCCGGGAGGGTTGGCAAGTATGATATTGTTACACCACCATCCTTTTGTTTTTTAGAATTGTTATGTCAAAAATGGTGTCATTCAATGAGCCTGAAAATGTGAAGTATCACTATAACTACTTGGTATCGGGTCGATACCTAAATGTGTAGTATTGCCTAAAACTAATGTAAAGTATCCAAACAACATAGGAATACGTGTGTGACACACTGTAATATATTCAGTAATATTATTTTTCATGTGTCTTGCGCCCGAGTGACCCTGAGAGGGACATGCGGTAGAAAAAAGGATGGATGGATATTTGTATGCAAGAGCTTTTACTGTATATGACATTTGATGAATATTCCCAACTCCATTTTGCCACCAGGGGGAATTTCCACCCTGGTGAGTTAGACTGAAGCCAGAGAAGACAATATCTCATACTTGCCAACCCTCCCGGATTTTCCGGGAGACTCCCGAAATTCAGCGCCTTTCCCGAAAACCTCCCGGGACAAATTTTCTCCCGAAAACCTTCCGGGACAAATTTTCTCCCGAAAATCTCCCGAAATTCAGGCAGACTCAGGTCCATGAGGACCTGAGTCTGCTAACCCACAATATAAACAGCATACCTGCCCAATCACGTTATAACTGTAGAATGATGGAGGGCGAGTTCTTGGTTTCTTATGTGGGTTTATTGTTAGGCAGTTTCATTAACGTCCTCCCAGCGCGGTAACAACACACAACAACAGCAGTCACGTTTTTGTATACCGTAAAGCAGTTCGTCTGCCGTAAACAGCAATGTTGTGACACTCTTAAACAGGACAATACTGCCATCTAGTGCATTTGATGAAAGCACTTTTGTGCGTGCCACACAGCAATGCATCATCAGAGAGGGTGTTCAGCATGGTTCGAAAGATAGTGACAGAGAATAGAACAAGGATGGACAATTCAACCCTTAACTCAACAATGAGTAGATGAGTGTTATGTGTGTGTGTATATATGTAAATAAATGAACACTGAAATTCAAGTATTTATTTTTTATACATATATATATATATATATATATATATATATATATATATATATATATATATATATATATATATATATATATATATATATACGGATATATATACATATATATATATATATACGTTAGAGATGCGCGGTTTGCGGGCACAACCGCGGAGTCCGCGGATTATCCGCGAATCGGGCGGATGAAATTTTAAAAAATTAGATTTTATCAGCGGGTCGGGTCGGGTCGGGTCGGGCGATTGAAATTTAAAAAAATTAGATTTTGAATAGATTCAGGCGGGTGGCAGTTAAACCAATTCGGAAATATATATACATAGTTAAATGTTGTTACCCACATACGAAAAACGAGCAGGCACCTGCTGCATATGCCACAACAGAAGAAAAAAAAAAAGAGATGGACACTTTTACGGAGCGGAGAAGGCCCCCGACCGAGGCCCCTCCCCCCGAGAGGGCCCCACCGGGAGCCGTAGCTGAGGCGATCCGCGAGAAGGGCCCGACGCACGTCCAGGGTCACCGCCGCGCCCACCGCACCGACACCCCGCCTCGTCCGCCTTCGCCGCGGCCGGCGTCACGCGCAGCAGGTAAGCAGCTCACCTGCCCGCCACCCCCGTGGCCGGGGGCTCGTAACAGGGGTCACTCCGCGCGCTCCGCCCGCGCAGCTTACCTGCCCGCCACCCCTGTTGCCGGGGGCGCGTAACAGGGGTGCGCTCACGAAAGGGGTGGGGCTCACCCTGGTTGATATAGACAACAGGACGGTGGCCATGGAAGTCGGAACCCGCTAAGGAGTGTGTAACAACCCACCTGCCGAATCAACTAGCCCTGAAAATGGATGGCGCTGGAGCGTCGGGCACATACCCGGCCGTCGCCGGCAGCGAGACGCGCTTGGAGGTGCGCTCAGCGCGGCTCCCATATGATTGCGCACTGGTGTGCGTCTGGGCCGTGACAGCGTGGCACGCGAATGTCTGTGCTGCATTGGATCAGTCTCCTTTCTTTAACAGGCAAAAGCTTTATAACCTCACTAATGCCTTGCATCGTCTATATTAGATATATAACAACGGGCGGATGGCGGGCGGATGCAGTTCTGATCAAATGTTAGATCGGGTGGATTGCGGATGGTTGACGACTTTCTGATGCGGTTGCGGATGAAATAATTGCCTATCCGCGCATCTCTAATATATATATATAATAAAATAAATATATATATATATATATATAATAAAATAAATATATATATATATAAGTATATATATATATATATATATATATATATATATATAATTCACTGAACGTCAAGTATTTCTTATATATATATATATATATATATATATATATATATATATATATATATATATATATGAAGTACTTGACTTGGTGAATTCTAGCTGTAAATATACTCCTCCCCTTTTAGCCACACCCGAACCACGCCCCCAACCATCCCCCTCCCCCCACCTCCCGAAATCGGAGGTCTCAAGGTTGGCAAGTATGCAATATCTGCCTCATAATTTCTTTGTTCCTTACAGAATTACACACACCTAAGTGGGCCTGTTAAAAGTGCTTAGTACATTTTGTAGATAGAACCATGTTCCAACATAAAGTAACCAGATATTAACAGTAAATTAGCAAGTACATTAATAGTAGTTTTAAGGAAAATATTAAAACTGGAAATTACGCAATATGTTACCACATACGTCAGCAGCTAAATTAGGAGACATTGTAACCTATTTTGAAGTGATTATATTATCATTTACATACCAAATAATATATTGCGATATATATTGTTGTATTGTTATTTATCGGCCATATCTCCCATCCCTCGTCATGAATTTTGTGAATTTGCCTCTAGTTAGTTGATTATGATTATGAGAACATAGGAAAAATATGTTTCTGCAAATAAAAAAATAAACGAAATACAACTACAAAACCCCAAAACCAGTGAAGTTGTCACGTTGTGTAAATGGTAAATAAAAACAGAATCCAACAAATCCTTTTCAACTTATATTCAATTGAATAGACTGCAAAGACAAGATAATTAACGTTCAAACTGGTAAACTTTTGTCATTTTTTGCAAATATTAGCTCATTTGGAATTTGATGCCTGAAACATGTTTCAAAAAAGCTGGCACAAGTGGCAAAAAAGACTGAGGAAGTTGAGGAATGCTCATCAAACACTTATTTGGAACATCCCACAGGTGAACAGGCTAATTGGGAACAGGTGGGTGCCATGATTGGGTATAAAAGCAGCTTCCATGAAATGCTCAGTCATTCACAAACAAGGACGGGGCGAGGGTCACCACTTTGTCAACAAATATGTGAGCAAATTGTCAGAACAGTTTAAAATTCCTCAACCAGCTATTGCAAGGAATTTAGGGATTTCACCATCTACAGTCTAATATCATTAAAAGGTTCAGAGAATCTGGAGAAAAACCAACATTGAATGCCCGTGACCTTCGATCCCTCAGGCGGTACTGCATCAAAAAGCGACATCAGTGTGTAAAGGATATCACCACATGGGCTCAGGAACACTTCAGAAAACCACTGTCAGTAACTACAGTTGGTCGCTACATCCGTAAGTGCAAGTTAAAATTCTACAATGCAAAGCCAAAGCCATTTATCAACAACACCCAGAAGCGCCCCCGGCTTTGCTGGGCCTGAGCTCATCTAAGATGGACTGATGCAAAGTGGAAAATTGTTCTGTGGGCTGACAAATTGTTTTTGGTAAACTGTGGATGTCGTGTCCTCCGGAACAAAGAGTAAAACAACCATCCGGATTGTTCTAGGTGCAAAGTTCAAAAGGCAGCATCTGTGACGGTATGGGGGTGTATTAGTGCCCAAGACATGGGTAACTTACACATCTGTGAAGGCACCATTAATGCTGAAAGGTACATACAGGTTTTGGAGCAACGTAATCATGGACGCCCCTGCTTATTTCAGCCAGACAATGCCAAGCCATGTGTTACAACAGTGTGGCTTCGTAGTAAAAGAGTGCGGGTACTAGACTGGCCTGCCTGTAGTCCAGACCTGTCTCCCATTGAAAATGTGTGGCGCATTATGAAGCCTAAAATAGCACAACGGAGACCTCCGGACTGTTGAACAACTTAAGCTGTACATCAAGCAAGAATGGGAAAAAATTCCACCTGAGAAGCTTCAAAAATGTGTCTCCTCAGTTCCCAAACCTTTACTGAGTGTTGTTAAAAGGAAAGGCCATGTAACACAGTGGTAAAAATGCCCCTGTGACAACTTTTTTGCAATGTGTTCAGGATTATTTGCACAAAACATTAAAAATCTTGTCTTTGCAGTCTAGTCAATTGAATATAAGTTGAAAAGGATTTGCAAATCATTGTATTCTGTTATTATTTACCATTTACACAACATGACAACTTCACTGGTTTTGGGTTTTGTAGATGGCTGAGAATGTAATACGACTAGTTGGTGCACTTGGACAGCCATTTAGGACCTGGAACTGACAGGAATGACACGAAAAGACGCTTGGTACCACCCCGGACCCGACCCACCCCGTTTCTTCGTGAGGATTATGAGTCATTTTTCACCTCAATGGGAATATATGAACATCCCAGCAGTCTCCATCCTGATGACAGCAGACCTTGTACAGTAAGTGATGTTTTATTATGTTTGGTGACTCTCATAAAGTCTGCACTTTTGTATGTTATGTGAAATCATGTGAAACAAGACACATTTGTTGGATAACAAAATGTGAAACCCATAGATGCCTCGAGGTCACATGGTTGCACCGCAATACATAACCTGGTTTCCATACCATTTCATAATAAACTTTCGTTTTTCGAGTCAATTTATAAGGCCTCTCTTTTAAGGAGACCTGTGAGTGTTGTAATCTGCATTGAACACTTCCTCGTGGTCTAGATTTAATTTTGCACCTGCAGTCACATTTCTAACCTGAGTCAGTCTTGTTTGTGAAGGCGTTTTTAAGGACCTTCGGCCAAAAATCAAAGATCATCTCTATGATAGCACTCTAGTGTTTTTTTTAAGAATCTGCTGCAAAAATGTCGGTCTGTCTCATGTGTTTAAACTGAACATTTATGACCTGAACTTCATTTATAAGTCAGAAAAGAGGAAAATGACAATACAGGTAAAAGCCAGTAAATTAGAATATTTTGAAAAACTTGATTTATTTCAGTAATTGCATTCAAAAGGTGTAACTTGTACATTATATTTATTCATTGCACACAGACTGATGCATTCAAATGTTTATTTCATTTAATTTTGATGATTTGAAGTGGCAACAAATGAAAATCCAAAATTCCGTGTGTCACAAAATTAGAATATTACTTAAGGCTAATACAAAAAAGGGATTTTTAGAAATGTTGGCCAACTGAAAAGTATGAAAATGAAAAATATGAGCATGTACAATACTCAATACTTGGTTGGAGCTCCTTTTGCCTCAATTACTGCGTTAATGCGGCGTGGCATGGAGTCGATGAGTTTCTGGCACTGCTCAGGTGTTATGAGAGCCCAGGTTGCTCTGATAGTGGCCTTCAACTCTTCTGCGTTTTTGGGTCTGGCATTCTGAATCTTCCTTTTCACAATACCCCACAGATTTTCTATGGGGCTAAGGTCAGGGGAGTTGGCGGGCCAATTTAGAACAGAAATACCATGGTCCGTAAACCAGGCACGGGTAGATTTTGCGCTGTGTGCAGGCGCCAAGTCCTGTTGGAACTTGAAATCTCCATCTCCATAGAGCAGGTCAGCAGCAGGAAGCATGAAGTGCTCTAAAACTTGCTGGTAGACGGCTGCGTTGACCCTGGATCTCAGGAAACAGAGTGGACCGACACCAGCAGATGTCATGGAACCCCAAACCATCACTGATGGTGGAAACTTTACACTAGACTTCAGGCAACGTGGATCCTGTGCCTCTCCTGTCTTCCTCCAGACTCTGGGACCTCGATTTCCAAAGGAAATGCAAAATTTGCATGGTTGGGTGATGGTTTGGGGTGCCATGTCATCTGCTGGTGTCGGTCCACTCTGTTTCCTGAGATCCAGGGTCAACGCAGCCGTCTACCAGCAAGTTTTAGAGCACTTCATGCTTCCTGCTGCTGACCTGCTCTATGGAGATGGAGATTTCAAGTTCCAACAGGACTTGGCGCCTGCACACAGCGCAAAATCTACCCGTGCCTGGTTTACGGACAATGGTATTTCTGTTCTAAATCGGCCCGCCAACTCCCCTGACCTTAGCCCCATAGAAAATCTGTGGGGTATTGTGAAAAGGAAGATGCAGAATGCCAGACCCAAAAACGCAGAAGAGTTGAAGGCCACTATCAGAGCAACCTGGGCTCTCATAACACCTGAGCAGTGCCAGAAACTAATCGACTCCATGCCACGCCGCATTAACGCAGTAATTGAGGCAAAAGGAGCTCCAACCAAGTATTGAGTATTGTACATGCTCATATTTTTCATTTTCATACTTTTCAGTTGGCCAACATTTCTAAAAATCCCTTTTTTGTATTAGCCTTAAGTAATATTCTAATTTTGTGACACACGGAATTTTGGATTTTCATTTGTTGCCACTTCAAATCATCAAAATTAAATGAAATAAACATTTGAATGCATCAGTCTGTGTGCAATGAATAAATATAATGTACAAGTTACACCTTTTGAATGCAATTACTGAAATAAATCAAGTTTTTCAAAATATTCTAATTTACTGGCTTTTACCTGTAGGTCCCATCAAATGAATTGCCATGCATCACGTTAACATCAAAGGAGCAATGTAAACAAGAGATTATAAATGCACTTGAAATAATTCCATGCCTTGATTGTTCCCGTCTCTTTCGCAATAAGTGCAGAGGTGTGACGGAACACTCGCTTTATGGTGGTTTGTTGCAGTTGCATGCTGGGAAAACTTAAAGTCCAGCTGTTAGGAAAGAGAAGTCGAAGTTGACTGCAGCCGGTTAGCTTTGGGATCAGAGGCACTAAGATGTGGATTGGACCGAGCACGACCTCTGCCTTCATCTTGGCCTTGATTCTGCATTTGGGTAAGAACCGTCCAAAAAAAAAAAAGGGTGCATTACTGTTGTTTTACTTAATTTGTTCAACATGGGAAAACTGGATTGCAGGAAACTTGTTCTGGATTTAGAGTTCAGATCGTGATACCACATCTTATGTCATTTTAATGTGACTTCAGCTGACAAGATTAACGATCACATGCATACACTGCAAATTTCTTTCCACTTGACAAGATTTAAACGTTTATTTATAGAAATGTACATAGTTTTAAATGCTTATTTTTAGTCATTTCGGACTATAAGGCGCTATAAAGTCCTTTCATTTTCTCAAAAATCGACAGTGCGCCTTATAGCCTAATGTACGGAATAATTCTGGTTGTGCTTACCGACCTCAAAGCAATTTTATTTGATACAGGTAACGATAAGTGTGACCAGTAGATGGCAGTCGCACATAAGAGCTACGTGTAGACTGCAATGTGACGCCAAAACACCAAAACTTTAAATGTTCCATTGAAAATATAGAACATTACACACAGGGCTTAAAAATCTGTCAAAAGGTTTTAGTACGACTTTGGTAAGCAATGAAGCCACACCGCTTGATGGATTGTCGGCGCATTACGGCTACATATACGAGTATTATTATGGCGTGTGTATTAGTAGAAATATTATCTGGCGCTTTGTTTTGCAATATTATGCAAAACCAACATTTTCTTACCTTCTGGTACCTGCTGATCTGTATTTGAGATCTGGATAAGTCCTGAAAATTTGCGCGCGTCCGCCTTTGTAGTCCGTGTCGACACTGAAGTCAATAAGCTTCTTTTTTTTCTCTATCTTCATGTTTTGTGACATTCATCCTCCACTGTTGCCATTTCTAATATAAAGTAGTGTAAAGTTCTTACTTATATCTGTCAGTAAACTCGCCATGGAAGCGCTAAAACATACCGGTGTAGTGACTTTACATTATTCACCCAAGGAACTTTAGTTATTAGAGAGTTCCGGTCGGACGTTTTTTCACTGAACACATTTATGGCCACGGATGAGGAGATGCTGCTCCGTTATTGATTGAAGTAAAGTCTGAATGTCATTAAAACAGTTAGCGCCATCTTTTGACACTTCTTTCACTCCCGTCCTTGCACGCTACACAGAGACTTGAAGATGATGTGTAAAACATCATCTATGCAACATTTTGACCAAAGAACCACCATTACATGTTATGTAGACCACAAGAAAGTCTTTTACATTTACCGTATTTTTCCGAGTATAAGTCGCTCCGGCCGAAAATGCATAATAAAGAAGGAAAAAAACATATAAGTCGCATTTTTTGGGGGAAATGTATTTGATAGAACCCAACACCAATAATAGACCTTTGGTAAGGCAATTTAAAATAAATAAAGAATAGTGAACAACAGGCTGAATAAGTGTACGTTATATGAGGCATAAATAACCAACTGGTATGTTAACGTAACATATTATGGTAAGAGTCATTCAAATGACTATAACATATAGAACATGCTATATGTTTTAGGGATGTCGATATTTGCCAAAAATTGCGTATCGGCAAGGCATGGGAAAACGCCGATCCAGATCCAGTTTAAAAAAAAACTCCGGTCCGTGTTTTCCAACTCACCGATTTAAATAATACATTCCACTTTTCTGCTGCTCCGTAATTTCCGTTCCGCATTTTCCAGCACACCTTCAACACATCCACAATTCTCACGCAGTTGCTTTTAGCTGCTGGCATTACACGACAGGCTCTTCTCACTCTTTCCTGTGTCTCCCTCTCACAGACAGCAAGCGCACCTTCTTACACACGTCACATACTGTCACGTCATACGTCACATACGTGTACGTCCTCCCCGAGCAGAGAGGTAGCAGCATGGCTAACGTTAGCTGTGATGCTAGCGCAGCCGTGCGAGCAACGCTCCCTCTAAGGTGCTCGCCTGTGCAATTGCGCACTGTTTAAACGTCCTCTGCGCATAGCAAATCTATGCCACGCACAAAATCAAATAAAAAAATAAGCGCATAACAATTTTCGACACACGGACACGACAGAGAAAACAGTTTTCGTCATCATTGTTCAAATATTGTGACGTCTGTCGAGACGCTTATCTCCATTCGGTGCCACGCGTCCACACCATCAAAATGCCGAGGCAAAAATTTCCACATCAACACCGTATGAAAGAATTAGTGATTTTTTTAGTTGTGATTTCCTTCTCTGCATGAAAGTTTAAAAGTAGCATATATTAATGCAGTATGAAGAAGAATGTTTTAATGTAGACATGCAAGCCTTGAAAGAAAATGTTGAAAATCAAGACTACATTTCCTGCAAATGGGTGCATTTCTACCCTATATTTTAACTTTAGATTTATTCTCATATCAAACTCTTTTGGCTGTCTTTTTGACACTTACATCCGGCGCCCCCCTCCACACCCTGGATTATAAATAATGTAAATAATTCAATGTGATTATCTTGTGTGATGACTGTATTATGATGATAGTATATATCTGATAGTATATATCTGTATCATGAATCAATTTAAGTGGACCCCGACTTAAGCAAGTTGAAAAACTTATTGGGGTGTTACCATTTAGTGGTCAATTGTACGGAATATGTACTTCACTGTGCAACCTACTAATAAAAGTCTCAATCAATCAATCAAAACACATAGAATCATCATACTGATGTGATTATATGCATCAAGTGTTCATTCAAGGCTAAGGCAAAATATCGATATATATCGTGTATCGCAATATGGCCTTAAAATATCCGAATTAAAAAAAAAGGCCATATCGCCCAGCCCTTGTTTTAATGATGCCATTTCTGTTTGTCATGTATAATTTTGTCTATTTTGTGTTTATCCTTGAATAAACAGGTCAGTTTCTTGTTACCAACCATTGTGTATTATTCAAACTCCCCTAATTCAGCTGGCTAGTTGTTATCAAGAGTACTAAAACCCTTTTCAACATGATTCTGACAACTAAGTAGGCTAAATAACTTTAAACTTTAATACATGCTCGGATAGGCCAGTATCGGTCAGTATCGGTATCGGTCAGTATCGGTATCGGATCGGAAATGCAAAAACCTGGATCGGGACATCCCTAATACGTTTACCAAACAATCTGTCACTCCTAATCGCTAAATCCCATGAAATCTTATACGTCTAGTCTCTTACGTGAATGAGCTAAATAATATTATTTGATATTTTACGATAATGTGTTAATCATTTCACACGTAAGTCGCCAAACTATGAAAAAAACTGTGACTTATAGTCCGAAAAATACGGTATAAAAAAATCATAATAAGACCCCTTTAATGCGCCTTATAATCCGGTGCGCCCTATGGTCCGGAAAATACGGTAGTCTTAATTTTAACATGAATAATAAAATTGTGTCTATTCTCGTTTAAAAATGTTAAAACTCCCTCGTTAGTGGGACCTGAGTGGGGTGGGAGGGTGGGTGGGTGGTTTGGGTTTTAAGGGAAAGGGTGTGAATCATTTACTGACTTTAAAATTGTACTGTTTTGACTTGCACTTTTTTCTGTCTATTTGAAAATGCCAATAAAAAAAGTTGGAAAAAAAAAAAAAAAATGTTAAAACTGATTTTTTTTTTTAAATGCATTTAATAAGATATTTTGGTTTTCCCCACATCGAAAACCTTGTTTAAAGATTCTACAACAAGGATGCTTAATTTAAGAACTGTAAGTAAAATAATTCTTGTTTTTCCGAATAAAATACATCTCGCTTAAAAGTCCTGCTAATTTCTACACATTAATTTAGGATGTCTTGTCAAGTAAAATGCAGCTACCGTATTTTCCGCACCATAAGGCGCCCTGGGTTATAAGCCGCGCCTTCAATGAACGGCATATTTCAAAACTTTGTCCACCTATAAGCCGCCCCGTGTAATAAGCCGCATCTAACTGCGCTAAAGGAATGTCAAAAAAACAGTCAGATAGGTCAGTCAAACTTTAATAATATATTAAAAACCAGCGTGATGTGGGCGCGCATGGAGTCGTATATCAACATGGACGGAGCTGCGTGAAAAAAGCCACCCGGCCTCTTCGCGTAAACTTAAACTTACCTTAACCACTCGCTCATCTTTTCTTCATCCATCCCTTCGAGTTAGCTTTTATGATGACGCCGGCTGGAAAGGTCTCTTTTGGCAAGGTCTTCCTTTTGAATATCACCATGGGTGGAAGTTTCTGGCCATTAGCATGGCAAGCTAGAACCACAGTGAAGGATGACTTCTCATTCCCTGTGGTGCGAATATTCACCGTACGTGCTCCCGTTGTATCCACAGTGCGGTTCACAGGAATATCAAAAGTCAGTGGAACCTCGTCCATGTTGATAATGTTCTCTGGCCGGATCTTTTTTTCAGCTATCTTGTTTTTACAATATGCACGGAAAGTAGCCAGCTTTTCTTGAAAGTCTTTAGGCAGTTGCTGTGAAATAGTAGTCCGTGTGCGGATGGAGAGATTGCGTCTTGGAAACCTGTCGCTTAGTAGGAGCCATTTTGTGGTCTTTACAGATGTAAACACACAAAGGAAATGAAACGTAATATCCGCGCCCTTCTTCTTCTTCTACGCGGGCGGGTGGTTGCTTACAGTAGAAGAAGAAGCGCTTCCTGTTCTATGGGGGCGGGTGCTTACCTTGGCGGTTGCTTGCGTAGAAGAAGAAGCACTTCCTCTTCTACGGGGAAAAAAGATGGCGGCTGTTTACCGTAGTTGCGAGACCGAAACTTTATGAAAATGAATCGTAATATTAATCCATATATTAAGCGCACCGGGTTATAAGCCGCACTGTCAGCTTTTGAGTAAATTTGTGGTTTTTAGGTGCGGCTAATAGTGCGGAAAATACGGTAGTTAATTTCACTACTTTTTAGTATTTTTTGCTCAAATCAAATTTGTATATCTTATATTTTGACAGCTCTTCTTTGCAGTGTAGATCAATAGATGAAATTGTGTTCTGTAGTCAAGTGACTTGATCTCAAATCGATAGAAAATTCAGACATTTACTGAAGAAACAGCGACAAGTTTGAATTTGAATACACTTATACTGTAGTTACAGGTAAAACTACAAAATAATTGTCATGACTTGGTCCTGGGGTTTAGTTTTTCTCGAAGGCAACGGAAAGTTGGCTCGGGCGAGACGGGAATATGAAGGTACATTTTTATTTAAACACTATAAATACAAAACAAGGAAGTAAACAAAAGGCGCGCACAATGGCGGAGAACAAACTATGAAACCAAACACTTGCACAAAGGCAAAAACTATGAACAACAAAAAAACACTAACTGTGGCAATAATAAACAAAACTTACTTGGCATGGACAAAAAGGAGCAGCGTGAACGATGGACATGAAAAAAGAGTCATAAATGTGGGGATGTCACCAGAAAGACAAACTGAAAAACAATGAACTTAAATACTACAGACATGATTAACGAAAACAGGTGCGTGACTCAAAACGTGAAACAGGTGCGTGACGTGACAGGTGAAAACTAATGGGTTGCTATGGTGACAAACAAGAGTGCACAATGAGTCCAAACGTGGAACAGGTGAAACTAATGGGGTAATCATGGAAACAAGACAAGGGAGTGAAAAGCCAGAAACTAAAGAGTCCAATAACTAAACAAAACATGACTAAGACAAAACATGATTACACAGACATGACAAAAATAGAGAATAGTGCAGATGTTTGTTTATTCCAGCAATTAGGTGAAACTAATGTATGACATTTGCTCATAACATGCAACTCAAGATATTTCAATCCTTCTTTTGAAATCATTTTGATGATTACGGTTTAGAGCTTATAAAAAACCTCAAATTTAAAATCTCAGAAAACTGGGTTTTTAAAAACTGTAAGCCAAAATCATCCAAATGATGTGAAATCAAGGCTTGACATATCTCACTTTGCATGTAATGAGTTTATATCACATACTAGTTTCACATTTTAAGTTGAAATGCTGAAATGAATGGACTTTGGTAAGATATAAAAGACATTATTGAGTTTCACCTTTATATTTACAATGTATTCTCATACCTGCCAACTACTCCGGTTTTCCCGTAATTAGTACGGTTTTCATCAACCTATTCCGGGTTACGGTTGCAGTGATAAAAAATGCGGTTTTTCATTAATTAAAAACAATTTTTTTTTTTAAGTTTTATTCACGAAATCGCGTAACAACAATCACAATCGACACTGCTTCCCGTAACTTCCTATCGAGCTATTCCGAATGCCATGCGCGAGGCACCTGTTGCCGTTGTTTCCAAACGAGCGAACGATCATGGAATCCGCCGGAGACAAATCGCAAACGAGTCTTAAACCGAAAATAAAACTGCAGTCATTCCGTGAAGAATATTCAAAAGCCTATCCGGGAATAATTATCCGTTCCAAAAAGGGTGAAAACTATGCGAATTGCACCTTGTGCAGACAAGATTTTTCGATCGGACACGGAGGAATTAGCGATGTAAAAGACCACGTTGGGACAAAAAAAACACAAGTCTAATGCCGTTGCTAAATTTGGATTTTAGCCACAAAAAGGTAATGACACCAATGTTATCTATTGGAATTGTTTAGTACTGTTATACTGTTAAAAGTGTTTATACTATTTATGCTTTCAAGTCCAAGTTGAAGAAATCTTGTTAAATGTTGACAGCATAACTACCAAAATACAGAAGTATGTCCTTAATATTTTTGCAGTGCTATTTCTGTTGAAAAGTTCAAATGATTACATTAGAGATGTGATGTGCCACTTTTCAAGTGTCTGATGGCTTCAATTAATTTTCATTCATTTTTCATATTTTGAATTCTTTTGAAAGGCTTACAAAAAAAACTACATTTGAATTGTAATTCCATGCTATTGACAGGACTATTAATTTTAATGAAGTTAGCTTACCATGTTTACAGTATGATAATTGTGATAGAAATGTGAATTTTAGGCACAGAATATTTTTTACAATTGAACAAGGCAGTAGATTATACAAACTGGACATCTTTATGTGCTCGACGCCTCAATCATTGGTATGTTTTCATCTACAAAACCATTCTGGGTATCACTCCATCTTATCTGTCTTGTCTTTTAACAAAGAAACAAGGAAGTCACAATCTTCGTTCAATGGATGTTCTGCAATTTGTCGTCCCCAAAGTAAGAACTGAACTGGGCAAGAAAGCATTTAGGTTTTCAGCACCGAAGGCTTGGAATAACCTACAATCGAACATTAAACTTCAAACCCTAGTTACGTTGAATGAGTTTAAAGCAAGTTTTAATGTTGTAAATGTGATGTTTTATGTATTTGTTTACTGTTTTTAATGTAACCTTGCTGCTGCCCTCTTGGCCAGGTCTCCCTTGGAAAAGAGATCTTTGATCTCAATGGGATTTTACCTGGTTAAATAAAGGCTAATAAAATAATAAAGAAAGTTAATAATGACACCAATTTTTTTTTAATGGAATTGTTTAGTACTGTTTTACCATTTGTTTACTGTAAAAAGTGTTTATACTTTCAATGAACAAATTGAAGTCTTGTGAAAGGTTGACAGGATAACTGGCATTAACTGTCAAAATAATTTCAAACTATTGAAGTTAGTTTACAGAATAAACATGTCAATCAACCCATATGATTTTTGCTGTAATATTTTTGTTTTGAAAAGTCACTGTGACTGATAGAAAAGTGATGGTTTTAGCAACTTTTTAACCTGTCTGAATGCAATCAATCATTTTGCGTCGGGGGGCTTCGCCTGAACCCCCCACCAGGACTTTGTCCTGCGGCCCCTGGACCCTGGCTACTAGGTTTTTCTGATTTCAAAAGTTGGCAGGTATGGATTCTGCATGTAATTGCTTTAAGGTAAAAGCTGAAAAGACGACATATTTATGTACATAACGGTACTGTATGAGATTGTCTGATTGGTACAGTACGTAGACCTTTGGATGTACAGTTGGCTTCTTTTTCCCGGCATCAACCTGATGACTTTCCCGCTGGCCTTTGAGCCTGCTGGGGTGAGAAAAAAAAATGCTATAAGTTCTCCGCCAGTTATAAAATCTGATAGGAGATCTGACAACTCATTATGCAGTCACGTAACAGCAATGAATCACATCTTAAAAATCTAAAGTCATTTCTCGGGGGGAACAAAAATGGTGGTTTTTCCATTGCAACATGAAAATATTGATGTTATTAATCAGTTCGATTGTTTGACTTCAGCCAAATCATTCAAACTTGACATGGAGCACAAGCTGATGGTTGTTTGTTCTTGTCTTATAAAACAGCTGCATGTCATCCATGTTTGAGCCCTGAAAGAAGATGTGACTTTGTGTGTGACTGTTCTGACTGTGACGATGAGCAGGATTGTGGTATGTACTAAAATCTCACCTTTTTTTCCAATTCAATTCATGACAACAAATACAGTGAATTATACTGTATACCACCCTTGTTCTAAAACTAACTAGAGTTCTGTCATGTCTGTGTAATCATGTTTTGTTTTAGTCATGTTTTGTTTAGTTATTGGACTCTTTAGTTTCTGGCGTTTCACTCCCTTGTCTTGTTTCCATGATTACCCATTAGTTTCACCTGTTCCACGTTTGGACTCATTGTGCACTCTTGTTTGTCACCATAGCAACCCATTAGTTTTCAGCTGTCACGTCACGCACCCGTTTCACGTTTTGAGTCACGCACCTGTTTTCGTTAATCATGTCTGTATCAATCAATCAATCAATCTTTATTTATATAGCCCTAAATCACAAGTGTCTCAAAGGGCTGCACAAGCCACAACGACATCCTCGGTACAAAGCCCACATACGGGCAAGGAAAAACTCACCCCAGTGGGACGTCGATGTGAATGACTATGAGGAACCTTGGAGAGGACCGCATATGTGGGTAACCCCCCCCCCTCTAGGGGAGACCGAAAGCAATGGATGTCGAGTGGGTCTGACATAATATTGTGAGAGTCCAGTCCATAGTGGATCCAACATAATAGTAAGAGTCCAGTCCATAGTGGGGCCAGCAGGACACCATCCCGAGCGGAGACGGGTCAGCAGCGTAGAGATGTTCCCAGCCGATGCACAGGCGAGCGGTCCACCCCGGGTCCCGACTCTGGACAGCCAGCACTTCATCCATGGCCACCGGACCTGTGCCCCCCCCCCCCCCCCCCCCCCCCCCCCCCCCCCCCCCCCCCTCAAGGAAAAGGGGAGCAGAGGAGAAAAGAAAAGAAACGGCAGATCAACTGGTCTAACAGGGGGGCTATTTAAAGGCTAGAGTATACAAATGAGTTTTAAGATGGGACTTAAATGCTGAGGTAGCATCTCTAATTGTTACCGGGAGGGCATTCCATAGTACTGGAGCCCGAATAGAAAACGCTCTATAGCCCGCAGACTTTTTTTGGGCTCTGGGAATCACTAATAAGCCGGAGTTCTTTGAACGCAGATTTCTTGCCGGGACATATGGTACAATGCAATCGACAAGATAGGACGGAGCTAGACCGTGTAGTATTTTATACGTAAGTAGTAAAACCTTAAAGTCACTTCTTAAGTGCACAGGAAGCCAGTGCAGGTGAGCCAGTATAGGCGTAATATGATCAAACTTTCTGTAGTATTTAAGTTCATTGTTTTTCAGTTTGTCTGTCTGGTGACATCCCACAATTATGCTCGGCACATTTCTGACACTTGATTTCATGTCCATCGTTCATGCTGCTCCTTTTAGTCCATGCCAAGTAAGTTTTGTTTATTAATGCTGTAGTCTTTTGGTTTCATAGTTTGTTCTCCGCCACTGTGCGCGCTTTTCGTTTGTACTTTATTTTGATGTATTAAATAAATCATGTACCGTATTTTCCGCACCATAAGGCGCCCTGGGTTATAAGCCGCGCCTTCAATGAACGGCATATTTCAAAACTTTGTCCACCTATAAGCCGCCCCGTGTTGTAAGCCGCATCTAACTGCGCTAAAGGAATGTCAAAAAAACAGTCAGATAGGTCAGTCAAACTTGAATAATATATTAAAAACCAGCGTGATGTGGGCGCGCATGGAGTCGTATATCAACATGGACGGAGCTGCTGAAAAAAGCCACCCGGCCTCTTCGCGTAAACTTAAACTTACCTTAACCACTCGCTCATCTTTTCTTCATCCATCCCTTCGAGTTAGCTTTTATGATGACGCCGGCTGGAAAGGTCTCTTTTGGCAAGGTCTTCCTTTTGAATATCACCATGGGTGGAAGTTTCTGGCCATTAGCATGGCAAGCTAGAACCACAGTGAAGGATGACTTCTCATTCCCTATGGTGCGAATATTCACCGTACGTGCTCCCGTTGTATCCACAGTGCGGTTCACAGGAATATCAGTTGCTGTGAAATAGTAATCCGTGTGCGGATGGAGAGATTGCGTCTTTTCATGAACCGGATCCCTGTCGCTTAGTAGGAGCCATTTTGTGGTCTTTACAGATGTAAACACACAAAGGAAATGAAACGTACGGTAATATCCGCGCGCTTTTTCTTCTTTTACGCGGGCGGGTGGTTGCTTACAGTAGAAGAAGAAGCGCTTCCTGTTCTATGGGGGCGGGTGCTTACCTTGGCGGTTGCTTGCGTAGAAGAAGAAGCGCTTCCTGTTCTACCGGGAAAAAAGATGGCGGCTGTTTACCGAAGTTGCGAGACCGAAACTTTATGAAAATGAATCTTAATATTAATCCATATATAAAGCGCACCGGGTTATAAGGCGCACTGTCAGCTTTTGAGAAAATTTGTGGTTTTTAGGTGCGCCTTATAGTGCGGAAAATACGGTATTTACATTCCCGTCTCGCCCGAGCCAACTTTCCGTTGCATTCCGGAAAAGCAAACCCCCAGGACCAAGTCATGACAAGTTCAAATGGAACCGCTATGTTTATCAATAACAATGTACAAATTAGAATGTCTAACCATTGAAATATTCCTGGAAAAATATGCGCAGAACAAAGTATGACAGCTTTCAAAAATGACCTGAGAGATCAAAGTTGGGACAATGTACACAGTGAAAATGATGTACGGTAGGTACATTTGTTTTGATACTTTCACGATTGAAACAACTTAGTAAGAAGCAAAATAAAAACAATCAACCATGGATGACAAAAAGACTGAAAAATGCTTGCAAAAAAGAAGAATACATTATATAGAACATTAATAACACAAAGATCGACAGAGGCAGAAAACAAGTACAAAACGTATAAGAACAAGCTAACTGGCATACTACGAACACGTTGATTGATTGATTGATTGAGACTTTTATTAGTAGGTTGCACAGTGAAGTACATATTCCGTACAATTGACCACTAAATGGTAACACCCGAATAAGTTTTTCAACTTGTTTAAGTCGGGGTCCACTTAAATTGATTCATGATACAGATATACAGGTAAAAGCCAGTAAATTAGAATATTTTGAAAAACTTGATTTATTTCAGTAATTGCATTCAAAAGGTGTAACTTGTACATTATATTTATTCATTGCACACAGACTGATGCATTCAAATGTTTATTTCATTTAATTTTGATGATTTGAAGTGGCAACAAATGAAAATCCAAAATTCCGTGTGTCACAAAATTAGAATATTACTTAAGGCTAATACAAAAAAGGGATTTTTAGAAATGTTGGCCAACTGAAAAGTATGAAAATGAAAAATATGAGCATGTACAATACTCAATACTTGGTTGGAGCTCCTTTTGCCTCAATTACTGCGTTAATGCGGCGTGGCATGGAGTCGATGAGTTTCTGGCACTGCTCAGGTGTTATGAGAGCCCAGGTTGCTCTGATAGTGGCCTTCAACTCTTCTGCGTTTTTGGGTCTGGCATTCTGCATCTTCCTTTTCACAATACCCCACAGATTTTCTATGGGGCTAAGGTCAGGGGAGTTGGCGGGCCAATTTAGAACAGAAATACCATGGTCCGTAAACCAGGCACGGGTAGATTTTGCGCTGTGTGCAGGCGCCAAGTCCTGTTGGAACTTGAAATCTCCATCTCCATAGAGCAGGTCAGCAGCAGGAAGCATGAAGTGCTCTAAAACTTGCTGGTAGACGGCTGCGTTGACCCTGGATCTCAGGAAACAGAGTGGACCGACACCAGCAGATGACATGGCACCCCAAACCATCACCCAACCATGCAAATTTTGCATTTCCTTTGGAAATCGAGGTCCCAGAGTCTGGAGGAAGACAGGAGAGGCACAGGATCCACGTTGCCTGAAGTCTAGTGTAAAGTTTCCACCATCAGTGATGGTTTGGGGTGCCATGTCATCTGCTGGTGTCAGTCCACTCTGTTTCCTGAGATCCAGGGTCAACGCAGCCGTCTACCAGCAAGTTTTAGAGCACTTCATGCTTCCTGCTGCTGACCTGCTCTATGGAGATGGAGATTTCAAGTTCCAACAGGACTTGGCGCCTGCACACAGCGCAAAATCTACCCGTGCCTGGTTTACGGACCATGGTATTTCTGTTCTAAATTGGCCCGCCAACTCCCCTGACCTTAGCCCCATAGAAAATCTGTGGGGTATTGTGAAAAGGAAGATGCAGAATGCCAGACCCAAAAACGCAGAAGAGTTGAAGGCCACTATCAGAGCAACCTGGGCTCTCATAACACCTGAGCAGTGCCAGAAACTCATCGACTCCATGCCACGCCGCATTAACGCAGTAATTGAGGCAAAAGGAGCTCCAACCAAGTATTGAGTATTGTACATGCTCATATTTTTCATTTTCATACTTTTCAGTTGGCCAACATTTCTAAAAATCCCTTTTTTGTATTAGCCTTAAGTAATATTCTAATTTTGTGACACACGGAATTTTGGATTTTCATTTGTTGCCACTTCAAATCATCAAAATTAAATGAAATAAACATTTGAATGCATCAGTCTGTGTGCAATGAATAAATATAATGTACAAGTTACACCTTTTGAATGCAATTACTGAAATAAATCAAGTTTTTCAAAATATTCTAATTTACTGGCTTTTACCTGTATACTATCATCATAATACAGTCATCACACAAGATAATCATCAGGGTGTATACATTGAATTATTTACATTATTTACAATTAGGAAAGACTATTACAGTCAGTAATTAGACCGGAACAAAAACAATATGAGAGCAACATGGGTCATCCTAAATAGCATTATTAAAAATGGTGCTTAGAAGTATTACCCTCAATACTTCTCAAACGGAAATGTAAAAAAATGACAATATGAACAAAGTACCGTATTTTTTGGACTATAAGTGGCAGTTTTTTTCATAGTGCGACTTATACTCAGGAGCGACTTATGTGTGAAATGATTAACACATTATCGTAAAATATCAAATAATATTATTGATCTCATTCACGTAAGAGACTAGACGTATAAGATTTCATGGGATTTAGCGATTAGGAGTGACAGATTGTTTGGTAAACGTATAGCATGTTCTATATGATATAGTTATTTGAATGACTCTTACCGTAATATGTTACGTTAACATACCACATACTTGCCAACCCTCCCGGATTTTCCGGGAGACTCCCGAAATTCAGCGCCTCTCCCGAAAACCTCCCGGGACCAATTTTCTCCCGAAATTCAGGCGGAGCTGGAGGCCACGCCCCCTCCAGCTCCATGCGGACCTGAGTGACGTGCTGACAGCCTGTTCACAACATTGCCGTAAACAGCAACGTTGTGACACTTTTAAACAGGACAATACTGCCATCTACTGTACATGCATATGTGACCCACCCATAATGTGTCACATTTTTGTGTTGATTTATTTATTTTATTTTGTGGTTTGAATTCGTTTTTGGAGCTGTCATTCCACATTTATCAGTATTCACATTGGTCAGTAGGGGGCAGTAGGGCGTTTCTTCCCAATTGAATGCTATCACCTGCAGACCGGAAGTGTCTTGTCATTCTGATGAGCGCGACCAGTCTGTGAACAATTGAAACGTCCTGTGTGCTTTTTCTTCCTGTATAACAGGTTAGTTTTGGTGAATCAACTCACTGAATGATATCCATGTGATCTTTATAAGTTTAAGTACACATTCTGATGGTGGAGCCTAACTCTAAAGTGTTTGTGAGTTGTAGTTTGTATTTGTGAATGAATCCAGTGCACAGCTGCAGTAATCAATACAAAAAGGCGACGTGAGTGCGCAATGTTTATATAGGAACTTCTGATCCTAATTCAGACTCCCAAATTAGAGCTCCCGTTTTCTTATTGATTTCATAATGTATATTTGTATAATGTGTGTGTTCTGAAAGTGACAGAGAATAGAACAAGGATGGCCAATTCAACCCTTAACTCAATGAGTAGATGAGTGTTGTATATGTGTAAATAAATGAACACTGAAATTCAAGTATTTCTTTATATATATATATATATATACATATATATATATATATATATATATATATATGTATATATATATATATATATATATATGTATGTAATAAAAAAAATAAAATAAATATATAGCTAGAATTCACTGGAAGTCAAGTATTTCTTATATATATATATATATATATATATATATATATATATATCTTAACCACGCCCCCAACCACGCCCCCCGCCCCACCCCCCACCTCCCGAAATCGGAGGTCTCAAGGTTGGCAAGTATGACATACCAGTTGGTTATTTATCCCTCATATAACGTACACTTATTCAGCCTATTGTTCACTATTCTTGATTTATTTTAAATTGCCTTTCAAATGTCTATTCTTGGTGTTGGCTTTTATCAAATACATTTTCCCCAAAAAATGCGACTTATATATGTTTTTTTTCCTTCTTTATTGTGCGTTTTCGGCGGGTGCGACTTATACTCCGGTGCGACTTATACTCCGAAAAAATACGGTAGTTGAAAGCTTCAATAAGTACTTTGTGAACATTGGACCAAATCTGGAGGAAAAGATTCCAGTATTCCGAGTCAGTTGAGGACTTGAATGACACCATAAACAGAAACCCCAACTCTATGTTCCTCGAAGGTGTGACAAAAGAGGAAATAATCAATATTGTGGAAAAAATTCAAATCCAAGACCTCATTTCAAACAGGCACATTCCCAGACAAAATGAAAATAGCAATATCGTATCAATTTATTAGACTGGTGACAAACACCACTTTACAAACTACAGACCAGTTTCTCTACTTCCACAATTTTCTAAAATTATTGAAAAACTGTTTGACAACAGATTGGGCAAATTCATGATAAAAATTAAATACTTCCAGACAACCAATACGGATAGAGCAGGGGTGTTCACACTTTTTCTGCAGGCGAGCTACTTTTCAATTGATCAAGTCGTGGGGATCTACCTCATTCCTATATATATAATTTATATTTACTTATTTATGAAATATATGTTTTTGTTAACAAGTTAAAGGTGTTTAATGATAATGCAAGCATGTTTAACACATATAGTTAATATTGTTAATACATTAAAGGTGTTTAATGATAATACAAGTATGTTTAATACATATAGT